>NW_021620172.1:0-1734 GCF_004785775.1 Grammomys surdaster | reverse complement strand
CCAGCACTCCTAATTTATTTGATGCAGCCTTGGGTGTTGTGCAGCTGGGCAGACTCTCCTTCTCCACTAAAATGTATCAACATTAAGTTCATCCACTGCTTGTAGGAACCTTTTCATCATTATTAGATTCACTTAGGAGAGGAAAAGGTCCACAGAGGCAACGAGAGCCGTTCACGGGCCTTAGAATGAGAGAGGCTTGGGATCTCCTCATTGTTCCACGACACTGAACTCTGGCCAGTTACTTAAGCTCTCTGTTTCTTCATTGAGAGATGAGTACGATATCTGCCTTGTAAGGATTTTTACAGACGTGTATTACAGGGTAGCTAGGTATCTGAAGCTCTGTGTGCAGAACAGGAATATTAGATTCTTAATGAATACTGATTGAACATGAGACATGGTACATGATTAATACAAGTATTTTGAATTAATAGAAACATTAAGCAAATGTTAGCAGTTATTTTAAAATGTAAAACAGACTTACGCTATCTGTTATATTCTTCAAACTTTCAATTATAATTATTTCTTATGCAGCACTGGGGATTGAGCCGAGGCCATGTGCATTCTCAGCAGGAACTTCATCCCTGAGCTCCATCTCCAGCCCCAGTTATTAACATTTCTCTCCAAGTCTGCTAGTGAACTAGGAAAATATAAGCATGGTGGTGTTAATGAATGATTCTAAAATGGGACAGAAAGTTAATGTGACTAAAGCAGATGTAGTGGTAAACGTTAAGAGCCTATTGGCTCTAACAAATTATGTTACAATAATCAGATGCTACCAGCATCAACCAAATGCTATGTACATGTATAAATGCTGTAATATGGTGCTTGCATGCATGAATAGGTAAATTTTACATACAAGGTGGAAAAGATTGTGTATACTAGTACTTTCAGCTTAGCCCAGGAGGCTTGCCCTCACTGTCCACTGCATTATTTGGTATTTTCTAATAAATTTCAGGATTATAACTGTGATAATTGAGTATCGACCACATGGCATTTTGTTATCTTCACAGAATACATGATACTCTGCCAAAAGTTCTAGACAGATGGTTTGTAAGTTGAACCTTAACTGATTAAAGGCTTTCTGTCCCTGAGATCCTGTTCTCCACTGGTCTTTATGTTAATGTTAATATACACTGTGTATATTGCTTTAGAGGTTGTGTAATACATTATATATAATGATTTAGGTGACTATATAATGTGTTATACATAATGCTTTGGAATAAGCTTTCTCCCATGTTTAAAAATTGTCTATTATAGGTAACTGGGTAGGTAGGTAAGTAGATAGGTAACTTTCAGGCATACGTCTTACTTTTCTTTTATACTGCTATGGTCATTTATATGGAAGAAGTAAAATGTGTAGAACTGTTCTGTGTTTTAAATTATTGTCGTAAGTAGTTGATGATTTTTTCTTTGTGTTAACTTTTCTGATTATACCGTTTTCCCACCTCACATTCTATAATTCTGAGACTCGTTTTTGTTCCTTTTATTACATAGTCACTCATTTCAAGAGAATCAGTGAGTTCTCTTCTTTTGAACCGTTTGCTCTTTCTCTAGCTCATCTAATCTCTTCCAACTGCCTGTTCTAGAGCTGATGCCAGGCTTTGTTTGCAGCTTGCCCTGCTTGGTCTCCTTGCTTTTGGCTTTTCTTCATAATTGGCTGTCTATCGTAAATGAAATGTATGTTCCTCTCTCTAAAACCCTTTAAAGCACCTGTCTGCTACAGTAAATTCAAGA
>NW_021620171.1:0-3458 GCF_004785775.1 Grammomys surdaster | reverse complement strand
GTGGATAACAGCAAATCAGGAACAAACGAACTTGATTAATCAATAGTCATCAGTCAGAGTTCATAGTAAATCAGATATATATAAAGGTGAAATATCATTAGTCATCAGTCATAGATAATGGTAATTGAGAAATAAATGAACATGAACAACCAATAGTCATATGTCACAGTTAATAGGATATTAGAAATATATAAAGGTGAAATATCATTAGTAATCAGTCATAGATAATAGTAAGCCAGAAATAAATGAACATGAATAATCAATATTCAGCATTCTTGGATAACAGTAAATCAGAAACAAACGAATTTGGTTAATCAATAGTAATCAGTCAGAGTTCATATTAAATCACCAATATATAAAGGTGAAATATCATTAGTCATCTATCATAGATAATAGTAAGTCAGAAATAAATGAACATGAATAATCAACATTCAGCAATCATGCATAATAGTAAATCAGTAAAAAATCAACTTGATTAATCAATAGTCATGAGTTAGAGTTCTTGGGAAATCAGAAATAAATAAAAGTGAAATATCAATAGTCATCAGTCATAGACAATAGTGAGTCAGAAATAAATGAACATGAATAATCAACATTCAGCATTCGTGGATAATAGTAAATCAGAAACAAACGAACTAGATTAATCAATAGTCATCAGTTAGAGTTCACAGGAAAGCAGAAAAAAATAAAGCTGAAATATCAATAGTCATCAGTTATAGATAATATTAAGTCAGAAATAAATGAACATGAATAATCAATAATAACAATTCGTGGATAATGGTAATTCATAAATAAATGAACATGAACAACCAATAGTCATATGTCATAGTTAATAGGAAATCAGAAATATATAAAGCTGAAATATCACTTGTCATCTGTCATAGGAAATAGTAAATCAGAAATAAATAAACATGAATGATCAATATACAGCATTCCTGGATAACAGTAAATCAGGAACAAACGAACTTGATTAATCAATAGTCATCAGTCAGAGTTCATAGTAAATCAGATATATATAAAGGTGAAATATCCTTAGTAATCAGTCATAGATAATAGTAATTCAGAAATAAATGAACATGAATAATCAACATTCAGCATTAGTGGAAAATAGTAAATCAGTAATAAATGGACACGAATAATCAATAGTCATCAGTCAGAGTTCATAGCAAATCAGAAATATATAAAGGTGAAATATAATTAGTCATCAGTCATACATAATAGTAAGTCAGAAATAAATGAACATGAATAATCAACATTCAGCATTCAAGGATAATAGTAAATCAGAAACAACTGAACTTGATTAATGTATAGTCATCAGTTAGAGTTCATGGGAAAGTAGAAATAAATAAAGCTGAAATATCAATAGTCATCAGTCATAGAAAATAGTAAGTCAGAAATAAATGAACATGAATTATCAACATTCAGCATTCGTGGTAATATTAAATCAGAAACAAACGAACTTGATTAATCAATAGTCATCAGTCAGATTTCATAGGAAATCAGAAATATATAAAGGTGAAATATCATTAGTCATCAGTCATAGATAATATTAATTAAGAAATAAATGAACATGAATAATCAATATTCACGATTCGTAGATAATAGTAAATCAGAAACAAAAGAACTTGATTATTTAATAGTCATGACTCAGAGATCATAGTAAATCAGAAATATATAAAGGTGAAATATCATTAGTCATTAGTCATAGATAATAGTAATTCAGAAATAAATGAACATGAACAACCAATAGTCATATGTCATAGTTAATAGGATATTAGAAATATATAAATGTGAAATATCATTAGTCATCAGTCATAGATAATAGTAAGTCAGAAATAAATGAACATGAATAATAAATATTCAGCATTCGTGGATAACAGTAAATCAGAAACAAACGAACTTGGTTAATCAATAGTCATCAGTCAGAGTTCATATTAAATCACCAATATATACAGGTGAAATATCATTAGTCATCAATCATAGATAATAGTAAGTCAGAAATAAATGAACATGAATAATCAACATTCAGCAATCATGGATAATAGTAAATCAGAAAAAAATGAACTTTATTAATCAATAGTCATGACTTAGAGTTAATGCGAAAGCAGAAATAAATAAAAGTGAAATATCAATAGTCATCAGTCATAGGCAATAGTGAGTCAGAAATAAATGAACATGAATAAACAACATTCAGCATTCGTGGATAAGAGTAAATCAGTAACAAACGAACTAGATTAATCAATAGTCATCAGTTAGAGTTAATAGGAAAGCAGAAAAAAATAAAGCTGAAATATCAATAGTCATCAGTTATAGATAATATTAAGTCAGAAATAAATGAACATGAATAATCAATAATAACAATTCGTGGATAATGGTTATTCATAAATAAATGAACATGAACAACCAAGAGTCATACGTCATAGTTAATAGGAAAACAAAAATTTATAAAGCTGAAATATCACTTGTCATCTGTCATAGGAAATAGTAAATCAGAAATTAATGGACATGAATGATCAATATTCAGCATTTGTGGATAACAGTAAATCAGGAACAAACGAGCTTGATTAATCAATAGTCATCAGTCAGAGTTCATAGTAAATCAGATATATATAAAGGTGAAATATCATTAGTCAGCAGTCATAGATAATAGTAAGTCAGAAATAAATGAACATGAATAATCAACATTCAGCATTAGTGGAAAATAGTAAATCAGTAATAAATGGACACAAATAATCAATAGTCATCAGTCAGAGTTCATAGTAAATCAGATATATAAAAGGTGAAATATCATTAGTCATCAGTCGTACATGATAGTAAGTCAGAAATAAATGAACATGAATAATCAACATTCAGGATTCGTGGATAAGAGTCAATCAGTAATAAATGGACACGAATAATCAATAGTCATCAGTAAGAGTTCATAGTAAATCAGAAATATATAAAGGTGAAATATAATTAGTCATCAGCCATAAATAATAGTAAGTCAGAAATAAATGAACATGAATAATCAACATTCAGCATTCATGGATAATAGTAAATCAGAAACAAATGAACTTGATTAATATATAGTCATCAGTTAGAGTTCATGGGAAAGCAGAAATAAATAAAGCTGAAATGTCAATAGTCATCAGTCATAGAAAATAGTAAGTCAGAAATAAATGAACATGAATTAACAACATTCAGCTTCCGTGGTAATAGTAAATCAGAAACAAACGAACTTAATTAATCAATAGTCATCAGTCAGATTTCATAGTAAATCAGAAATATATAAAGGTGAAATATCATTAGTCATCAGTCATATATAAAAGGAAGTCAGAAATGAATGAACATGAATAATCAACATTCAGCATTCATGGATAATAGTAAATCAGAAACAAATGAAGTTGATTAATCAATAGTCATCAGTTAGAATTCATGGGAAAGCAGAAATAAATAAAGCTGAAATATCAATAGTCATC
>NW_021620170.1:0-9436 GCF_004785775.1 Grammomys surdaster | reverse complement strand
TGAGAAATAACTCATATACAAATATTGAAGGGAGATTCTCACAGGGTCATATTCTCCATATATGACCTGGTTAAGTATAAACATGGAATTGCGGAGTTTTTTGTGGCATATCTGGTATTTCTAAGATACAGCAGGAAGGCAGTTAGCTTATGTTACTGTCACCTCAACATACATTAACTGAGAATTTACCCAGAGTTTAGTAGCTTTGATCCTCAGGCCAGAGGTGGATCACATTTGGAACTGTTGTGTATTGTTAAATATAGAGCCCGAGAATTCTGAAGTGCAGTAGAGTACACAATTTTCCTGGTGTCAATCCTTCAGTAAGTTAACATTCAAGAGGTTCTGAAAGTACGATTGCCAGACCTCTGTCTGCTGTGGTTGCTCTCCATGTTCCCAATGTATTTGAGCCACAACCTTCAGCTAAAAGCTATCCCAGGAGGTACAATAGAGAATCTGGGCAGTCCACAATGCAGTTAAGTGCTGCCAGCTAAGGTCCCCCTGACACACACACACACACACACATACACCACAAGAAAAACTCCCCACTGGAAAGGCAACTCATGCAAACATCAGACACCTTTCCAGTACAGACTCAATAACAACACAAATAAGCTGGATGAAATATTACACCCAAATATTAATGAAAAAAAGAAAATAAATGAGTATAGCCCCAATGTCCAATAGCTCTGAGCTATAATCAATAGACCAAACCAACAAATTTTTAGAAGGAAAAAAAGAGCTGAGATAAACATTATGAAGTTATAGAGAACTTATTTAATAAAATTATAGCAAGATATTTCCTAAATATTTGACATAAAAATAGACATTCAAACAAAGAGCCTTCTAGATTACCAAATGACATGGCCAGAGTACTTATCTGTGTATGTATTTACATGTGTATGTTCTTATAAGACCAGAGACATATTATAGTCAATTTGTCAAAAAAACAGAGCAAAAGAAGAGTATTGAAGTATTTAAGAGCAAACCACTAATTCATTACAAAGGTAGAAACATCTAAATAATATTGGCAACCTTCAAAGGCAGGAAATCATGACATGATATATCTGAAAGTAAATCACTGCCAATCTGGATTTTTACATCATGAAGACATATTTTTAAATAGAAAGAAAAGAAATTAAGGATTTCAAAGCAAGCACATACCAAGTCAGTTCATAAGTACCAATGTATCTCTGCAGAAGATGCTTAAAGGAATACTATAAGTGGAGAAGGAAGGAGGACAGGCTTAAATACAAGAACACAGGAAACATACATTTTAAGAGACAGATGTCTAAACAAAGACGAGCTGAGAAAGCTCATCGTGTTCAGCTCAATAAATCAGAACCTCCCCTAATATCATGATTGCAGAGAAAATCAAACAACAAACAGCCAACAAATTATCAGACTCAGTAAGTATAGCTTAGTGATAACCATACGTAAAAGTAGATTCATCAGTGAAGAGAACAGACTGGCTAACTGAGTTAAAAAAATTATATCCAACTTTCTGTTATCTCTAAGAAACACAACGTGTGGGTCAAAGGAGATAGATCCAAGTTAAAACAAGAAGATGTAAAGAAAACCACTTCATACTAAAAAGGGAAACAAAGTTATTAAGAAAATATGACAATGAAAAATATATGTGTTACTATTGATGTTCCCAAGTTCATAAAAACAAAGACCCGTGGACATAAAAGATCAGGTAGATCCTGCTACAGTAATATTGGATGATTTCAATACCCTACTCTCATTTCAAAACATGTCATCCAAACTAAAAGTCAACCAAAAACTTCAGAGTTAAACTATACAGTAAATGGACTTAACAGTATACACAGAACATTTCATCCAACAGAAATAGTACAAACATCCTTCTCAGGAGCCTATTAGCCTTTTCTAACACAGACCACATTCTAGATCACAAACCAAATCTAAGCAAGTATAAAATTACCAAATAACAGCTTGTATCATATCAGACCAGTGTTAAAATAAACCTGTAAGTAAGTAGCAAGAAAAAACAGAAATAACAGAAATGGAACAGTACATTCTTTCATGACTAGTGGGGTTGTTGAAGATTTAAAAATTCTAGAACAAGCCGGGTGGTTGCTGCGCACGCCTTTAATCCCAGCACTTGGGAGGCAGAGGCAGGCGGATTTCTGAGTTCGAGAGTTCGAGGCTAGCCTGGTCTACAGAGTGAGTTCCAGGACAGCCAGGGCTACACACAGAAACCCTGTCTCGAAAAACCAAAAAAAAAAAAAAAATCTAGAACAAAATGAAAATCAGAACACATTATATCAGAACCTTTGGGATATAACTAGGCAGTTCTATGAGGGAAAAAAAGAATTTTGAGTACTTTACAAAAACAGAACTAAGTAGAGTAATAACTTAAGAGTGTACCTCAATGTCTTAGAAAACAAAACAATCCAAACTCTAAAACAGTAGATGGTAATAAATAACAAAAATCAAGGCAATCACATTCCTCACAGAATGAGAAAAAGAAAACTTAATCCTCATATGGAAGCACAATGCTCCTAATAACTTATGCAGTCGTTAGTAGAGAGAATAGTGTAGGATATGACATACTTTCCACCTCAAATCGTATTACATAGTTCTTGTGACAAAAACAGCATGGTACTGTAACAAAACCAGTTAGGCTAGAATAGATAACCCAGAAATAAAGCCATATAGTTACAGTCATCTTATTTTGGAAAACATTGTCCAAAATATAGATTGGAAACAAAATAGTCTACTCTAAAAATAGTTTTATATAGATAAAATCAGTCAATATTTTATCTTTTGCCCTAGCACCTATAGTAAATTGTTAGTTTCCTTTTTATGACTTTTGGTTAATGGTTTTACAATCTCTTGGAATATGCTCTGAGTAGTAGATGCCTGCTTGCTATCTCAGAAGCAGTTAACTCATGACACTAAAGACTGGCAGAATTCTCAATGAAGTTTTGATTATCAGAGAGAATCTAATAGCAGTCCCACTATAAAAGAGTTTAATAATTACTAATATAATTTTAGGAATTCTTATAGGATCATCATTAAGGATTAAGAAATCATCTATTTGTCTATATAGCATCACTATAAGACAGTCCATCTTTGTTGTTCTGCAGAGATCTGCTCAAAAGGGTGGGGTGATACCTAGTGATTGTTATATTTGTATATATATAGTGATTGTTATTATTAAAATAACAGGAAAAGCATATTAATAGCAGGAATCTTTCCTAAAATGGATTTATTCTCAGCCTTGCCTATCAGAGAAAATCTGTCCTGGCTTATTAAGGCAGACCCATCTCAGGAAGATCATCTGCTGGTTTTTAGCTTCTTCTTGAATGACTCCTGACACTGTAGCATGCATGGGCTATCCTTTTTTTTTTTTTTCTTTTTTTTCTTTTTTTTTTAATTTTTTTATTGGATGTTTTATTTACATTTCATATGTTGTCCCCTTACCCCATCCCCCACCCACCCAGGAACCCCCAATCCCCTCACACCTCCTCCTTCTTCTTTGTGGATGTAACCTCTATCTACCCCCCCCACTCCCACCTCCCCACCCTCAAAACTCCCACCCCCTGGGGCGTCCAGCCTTCATGAGGTCAAGGATCTCATCTTCCACCTGTGCCCAGCAGGGCCCTTCACTCTTATATATTCAGCTAAGGCCCTGGATCCCTCCATAAGTGCTCCCAGGCTGGTGGTTTAGACCCTGGGAGCTGTGGTTGGTTGGTATTGTTGCTCTCCTCATGGGGCCACAAATCCTTTCAGCTCCTTCAGTCTTCACTCTAACTCCTCCATTGAGAACCCCATGATCACTTCAATGGCTAGTTGTGAGCATCTGCCTCTGAATATGTCAGACTCTTGAAGACCTCTGAGGAGACATCCATATCAGGCTCTTATCAGCATGCACTTCCTGACTTCCACATCAGCATCTACCTTTGGTGACTGCACATGGGATGGATACTCAGGTGGAAAGGTCTTCAGACGGCCCCTCCTTCAGTTTTTGTCCCTCGCTTTGTCTCCATATTTGCTCCCTTGAGTATTTTGTTGCTCCTTCTAAGAAGGACCGAATCACCCCCACTTGGTCTTCATTCTTTATGGACTTCATGTGGCCTGTGATTTGCATCTTGGGCATTTTAAGGTTCTGGGCTAATATCCAATAATCAGTGAGTGAATACCATGTCTGTTCTTTTGTGATTGGCTTACCTCACTCAGTATGATAATTTCTAGTTCCATCCATTTACCTAGGAACCTCTCAAATTCATTGTTTTTAATAGCTGAGTAATACTCCATTGTGTAAATATACCACATTTTTTTAATCCATTCCTCAGTTGAAGGACATCTGGGTTCTTTCCAGCTCCTGGCTATTATAAATAAGGCTGCTATGAACATAGTTGAGCATATGTCCTTATTATATGTTCGAGCACCTTCTGGGTATATGCCTAGGAGTGGTATAGCTGGATCCTCGGGTAATGCTATGTCCAATTTTCTGAGGAACCGCCACACTGATTTCCAAAGTGGTTGCACCATCTTGCAGTGCATGGGCTATCCTTAATGATAACCTCTCCCCTGGCTTTCTACTCCTTGGTTCACTTCCCCTATCCTTTCTCCTTTCATCTCCTCATGCCTATCTATCCTTAGAACACCCACTAGCCAGGTTGTTTGGCACTTTTCTGCTTTGTCAGGTATCTATCCATCCACTGAGTTCACAACTAGTTGGAATACTCTGGAGCCTTTCTCCCGAACACAGAAAGGAAAATAGGGGAACTGCTTGTATTTGGTTCATAGGATAGCTTGGAGCTTAGATTCCTTCTTGAGAAATGTAGCTCCTACTAGGAACCTTGTCACAGTGAACCTCTAGGTTTTGTTTGTTTTTTAAGCAAAAAGAAAACAAACAAACAAACAAATGGGAAACTGGGAGCATTGGTTTGTCTCCAGTGGATTTTTCTGACCACAGAGGCCTGGCCCACAAGACATAGGGTCATGGAGGACATACAGATGTGCTTAATCATCTCACTCTTTTATGCTCCAACTGTGTTAATGTGTCAGATCCAAAAGAAACTGAGGACAAATCGCTAACCATAGTACCTCTTAGCATACCAAAGAGCATTCTGTCCTTCAGCCTCTCTCAACATTGCCAATATTTGTTACAGAGTCCATGGCTCACCCTATAACTCTCAGCTCTTCTCACCCCACCCCTTACTCTAAACTTCTCCAGCTCATGGGCTTCCCTCTCCCCAGCTTCTCACTTCTATATAGCCCTGCCATTTCAACTATGCACCCTCTGTTTGCTTTTGGTTCTTGGTCCCTTCCCTTGGTCCTCTCTTGTCTTTGCTCTGTCTTCTTTTTCTCTCTTGATTCCCCTCCCTCCATGGTCCAGTTCTGTCTAATGATCCTGTTTAGTCTGCTATTTTCTCTTCCTGCTCTGGACTCTTCCAGATACCTCTGGCTGTAGTTTCCCTCGAATCTGCAATTGAAAGCTTCTCACTCATATTTTGGAGCGGTCATGTCCTCATTTTATATGAGTAAAGATTATTCTTCTCAACAGACAATTTGCCTTCGTTAGGACTCTGAATAGGGAAGTAGTTATGCTAAAATCAGAAGAGTGAAAGAGCCAAGCAGGGTGAGAGCTCCCCCTCCCCCACCCACCCCTGCACACTATGCCACCTCTGAGGAAGCAGCAGAAAGCTCAGTAAAATTTCAGGTTCCTCCTTTGGGGAAAAGAGAAGTTGACCTCAGTAGTTTCTCCTGAAAGTTACTGATGTTGTGCTGCAGGTTGCATCACTCTGGATACTCATCAGCTGGGATGGAGTTCTGCCTTGAAGTTCTTTATGTTCTCTTGTTTTCTACCACATCTATTGCTTGTTCTTTTTTAGAATACAAAAGAGCCCAAACTGTTTTGAGTCATTTCAGTCAAATCCTAGACATTAAGGAACAAATAGCAGTTAGCACTATTGAATATGTCAAATGTCAGGGTCATCATACACACACATACATACACAATTACTATTTTAAACCTTGAGTATTGAAAGAGTGGCTTATTATAAGCATAGATAACTGAACATAGGAGTACTTTTGCAAGTGCAATGAAAATACACAAGGATTTACACACTAATAAAACATTGACATCAAAAAAGAATTCATTTTTAAGATGGCACAAATTATTCTTGTTCTGATGGCAGTCACAAACTATTCCTTCAGTCTTGGCTGGGCTATCGTGCTTCTTCAATAGAAGCCTCTGGATAAAATAACCACAAAGAAAGTTTTGGTGAGGCCATAGTTGTTTTTATCCTGTATTTGTGCTGCTGAGATTGATCCCAGGTAAACATGATAACCAGCTGCCCTACTGTTATGATAAATCCCAGACCAATGTCCTAGGCCAAAGGACTTTTTAGATACAGAAATATTGGCAATTCTTCTTCCATCATCTCTATCTCCCCAGTCAACCTGTCCCACTTAATTCACAATGGACACAACTCAGAGCTTCAGAACAGTTGCATGGCCTCAGTCTAGGACCATCATAGTTTGTCATTCAAGAAGTATCTCTATATTTGAACCTAGACTTCTTCTAATTACTCCATTCAGCAAATCCTTGGACTATGTAGAATACACCATAGTTTTTTTATGGACTGAAAACTATTCATAAGATGAATTTTTTGTTGTTATTCGTAGTGTTGGTGGTGGAGATATCTTCTATCTATCTATCTATCTATCTATCTATCTATCATCTATCTTTTTTTAAATTATTGGATGTTTTATTTACATTTCATATGTTATCCCTTTACCCCATTGCCCACCCACCCAGGAACCCCCTATCCCCTCACCCCTCCTCCTGCTTCTCTGCGGATGTACCCCTACCTACTTCCCACTCCCACCTCCCCACCCCCTGGGGCGTCCAGCCTTCATGAGACCAAGGATCTCTTCTCCAACCTATGCCCAGCAGGGCCCTCCACCCTTACATATACAGCTGAAGCCATGGATCCCTCCCTAAGTGCTCCCAGGCTGGTGGTTTAGACTCTGGGATCTCTAGTTGGTTGGTATTGTTGCTCTTCTCATGGGGCTGCAAACCCTTTCAGCTCCAACAGCCTTCACTCTAACTCCTCCATTGGGAACCCCATGATCAGTTCAATGGCTAGCTATGAGCATCTGCCTCTGAATATTTCAGACTCTTGCAGACCTCTGAGGAGACCTCTATATCAGGCTCTTATCAGCATGCACTTCCTGACTTCCACATCAGCATCTACCTTTGGTGACTGCACATGGGATGGATACTCAGGTGGAATGGTCTTCAGATGGCCCCTCCTTCAGTTTCTGTCCCTCACTTTGTCTCCATATTTGCTCCCTTGAGTATTTTGTTGCTCCTTCTAAGAAGGACTGAATCACCCCCACTTGGTCTTCCTTCTTTATGGGCTTCATGTGGCCTTTGAGTTGAATCTTGGGTATTTCAAGGTTCTGGGCTAATATCCAATAATCAGTGAGTGACTACCATGTCTGTTCTTTTGTGATTGGCTTACCTCACTCAGGATGATATTTTCTAGTTCCATCCATTTACCTAGAAATGTCTGTCTGTCTGTCTGTCTGTCTGTCTGTCTGTCTGTCTGTCTGTCTATCTATCTATCTATCATACAACACAGTCCAGGTACATTGTTCTTTAGTGTACAATTATGGAGTGATCTAATAAACATATGGTTTTCAGTTTCCACATATTATGGTGGACCTGCTTAGAGTGTATTGGTGTAGATTCTATTTTATACAAAACTCTACATATAAACTTATCCAGAAATGAAGATCCATGGCCATAGACTGTATGTAGTCATAGTGGGTGATATTTTCCATGTCTTCAGACATGCTTCCTGGTCAAGCTACTTGCTTCTTATCCACATTGTCCTCTGGGTACTATTCTGCCTTAGACTTTTTGCACTTTATTGATATATAAACTTCTATTTTTGAATGGTACTATGTGTATGGGATTTTTCTTTTTCTCTTTCATCTAGCCTTAAAATATAATTATTTGGAAACTCTCCAAAATAAATTAAGTAAAGTCACAATTTTTTTTAAAAAAATAAAGTAGCTCCTCTTTAAACAAATATTTCAGAAATGTAAAATTGAAATATAGTTGGACCTAGTTTTGAACTATTCAACAAAGACCAGCTATTTGCCTTTCCTGGGTCTTGACTTAAGGCAATAGTTGGAGCAATAAGAAGATATGGAAAAGGTTCTCTTGACCACAGAAGACTGTTGAAACCTTAAGACACATTCTTTGATTACTTTTTCAGAAATTCTGAACATCATAGGACTGTGAGAGAGGGAAAACAATCCTCCTATCATTGTGGTAGTTCTTAGGATGCTCAAATACCATTAGAAGTCAGAAAGGAGTTCTGGCCTTGTGATCGATGAGCTGATGGAAATACTCACAGAGGACTTTTGTACAGTAAAATATTAGAGAACTGTGATGGCTCTAGAACCATGAGCTCTTTGTTCTGTATGGATACTCCAAAAAAAGAAAATTCCGTGTTAAATAGATGTATGGAGATAAGCTGAGGAAAGTGCTGTGAGGGGAGGGAGGGAGGGAGAAGACATTGGCAAGCTGCCAGAGAGTAACTAGAACTGACCCTTGTGAGGAAAAAAGAAGAGTGTGGGAAGTGGGTTTGGAGGGCTCTCAGGAAACAGGTTAATATAATCTACATGCTGAGGAAAGTTATATAACCAGTTTTCTCCTGAGGACATTGGCTTGTATGGGAGTGTGGCTTCACAGTCCTGCATTGCTGTCACTGAACGGAAACAGACCATGGATGGGGCCTGTGGCCTCTAGTGCAAAGTTAGTGAGGGTTTAAGATAGGTCAGCTGGCTTTGAACCAATAACCCTTGTGTGTTTTCACGTCTACCACAAGTTTCTACTTCCTAGCACTCTAAGTAGCCTCTCTCCCTCCCTTCTCAACTGTATAGTAACATTTCATAAACACAAGTTGTGAATGAATTTCTCTTCTGTGTTTGTCATTGCTCATAAGATGCTGATGCAAAGAATCAAAGTCGTTGCATGTATGGAAGGAGGGAAACAGAAAGAGGAAACGTTTGATATTTCCAAGGATATGAATTTTTTTTATTCCTCCACCACTGGCTCTTCAGCTTGAAGTCGTCAGGGAGACATAGCTTGTCATCTCCATGCATTCAGCAGCTGCTTTCACTGCTTTCACTTAGGTGAGGATACGGAAGGTCCAATTCAAAGGTTCAATGTTGCCTTAACCACTGATTTCACAATACCCACTAAGCTCTCAGAGTTGCTTATCAAAACTCAACAAAATGATATATTTTCTCTTAACTTCAAATTGTGGACTCTGGAAGTTGTGTACTCACTGGGGCAGGGGGTGACCCAAATCATCATTCATTCATGACAGAATGAAGAGGAGCATCATGAAGCACCTACATCTCAGCAGACACAGTCACAGGA
>NW_021620169.1:0-1323 GCF_004785775.1 Grammomys surdaster | reverse complement strand
ACAGGAAATTATAGGTATCAATTCAGATAATATACAACTTTTGAGAATTAACTTGACAAGTCTAATGTCAGCACAAAATGGGTTTCTCAATTTAGGTTACAGTGACTATGTTTAGTTCCCATAATCTACCAAGGTAAACTGAGTAGTAGTTTATATGTACACGAATGACTGCTTTAAACATGGTAATATTTAAAAGAAATTTCAATGTTTCACTTTGAAATTAAATGTCTGAAGATGATTACTTGACTTATGATTGACTAAGGTTTCTGTAAATTATTTTACATATGTGTGAATGCTCCCTAAATAATGTCATTATTAATATAACATTATAAACTTGTTGAAATAAAATAACTTTGTTGCATAGTAAATTTAAAAATGAAAATAACTGAATGGCATATTTTGTAGCATTTAACTCAGTAATTAATATTCTTTTCTCAAGATTTGCAAAGTTATTCATTTTCTTTGTCAGAATACAAAGAAATAAGTTTCATGAGAGTACTTTCATAATATGCTTTTATTCATAAACATATTCATATATATTTGCTTTTATTTTATTTGATTTTATTCACATATGCAATAGAATTGTCTGTTGTAGTTTAGATGATTACCAAGTTTATTCCCTTGCATGAACAAACAACTGGATGCCCTGGAAAGATAGAATACCAAGTCTTGTCGAAAACCAAATTAGTAACTTTATATATTCAGGATGGGAGAAGCTTGAGACTGGAAGTCAGTTAAACAAATGCTGGTTTGGATATTTAATAGGCCCCTGGTGTCCTTTCCTTTCCAGTACTAGCCCTGTCTAGATGATCACCCAGGTGCTTTCCTGCTATTTTTCCTGGCAGAGTCTTCTGAGAACAAGAAGACACCATCTCACAGAGCCTGCCTTAGTTTTTTCTTTCTGCTTATCTTCTTGTAACTCTTCTTCATGTGCATCTCTCTCTCTCTCTCTCTCTCTCTCTCTCTCTCTCTCTCTCTCTCTGTCTCTGTCTCTCTCTCTGTGTGTCTCTCTCTCTCTCTCTGTGTGTGTGTGTGTGTGCGTGCACACATGGCTGGCCAGGTGAGTGTGGGTGGCGGTGGATGTTAATGGCATGTATGTGTAATGTGTTTTCATGTATGTAAGTGGAAATATGTATATGTGCATGTGAGTGCATGTGCCTGTAAAGACCACATTTTAATGTTGGCTGTCTTTGATGAGTCTACACTTTATTTACTGAAACAGTGTTTGGCTTTTCTAGTTAGCCAGCTTGTCCCTGGGATTCCCAGTCTCGAACTGTCCAGAGTATAGGTGAGCAGCCACACTCACTCACCACTGAGTACTGG
>NW_021620168.1:58536-90266 GCF_004785775.1 Grammomys surdaster | reverse complement strand
GAGGGGAGGAAAGTTCTATAGAACTTGAGCGATGATAAAGATACACAGCACAGCCAAAGCTTCGGAGTGCACATCTGGAAGACCCTCCCTGTTGTGTTCAGCTTATTTTCTTTCTTATCCAAGAGAGCGGCTATTACCTACATCAGAGTCCTACTTACGCAATCATGGCAATTTTCCAAAAGGGATTTAAGACTGCTCAATTTCATAAACCCAAGAGCTAAATTCTCCCTGGCTACTCATCTGAGTCCTGAAGCTACCCAAGCTCTTTCCATGTGTCTGCATTCACTCACCCCTTGAATGGCACACCTCTTGGGGGCCATGTTTTTACCAACTTCAATGATTGTTTCTCATAGGCATGTGGATGTAGGGGCAGGCACTGGTACAGGGGTGACATTTTAGCAACCACAGCCCAGAAAATATCTTTCTATTGAGTGAACCTTAAATGTCATCAGCAGCCATGGACTTTCTGTAGCTTCTCAGCTGGATGTAAGACCTTGGGGGCTCTGTCTTTGTCCATGGTGGAATATTGACCTGTTTGATCTTGTGCAGTTCCTGTGAAGACCACCAAGCTATAGAGAGTTGGTTTGTGGGTACCACATCCTTGCCATGCTTGGTAGAGACCCATCAACTCATAGCATCCTCCCCATCCTTTGGCTCTTACAACCTTTCTGCCCTTTCCCCCGAGATGTTTCCCAAGCCTGGTGGGGAGGAGGTATGATATAGATGTCCCATTTGGAGATGAACACTTTATAATTGCTTATTTTCTGCAACTTTGATTCATTTTAGTTCTCTGTATTAACCTCTGCCCATTAGAAAAGGAAGCTTCTCTGTTTATAGGTGACAGATACATTAGTGGGAATAAAGATACATGTTTAGAAGGCAGTTGGATATTGTATCAATTTAGCAAAATGATAGTAGCAGGTTATCCTTCAGTGTCTGGGTCTATGACCTTGCTAGCTATGGGATCTTGGCCAGGTTTATAGTATTGGGCATGATTTCCTTCCTGTTGAGTGAACCTTAAATGTCATCAGATGGTTGTTGGTTCACCAGCAAGATGCTCATGCCCCTGTTGCCTCCAGGGGTGTATCTTGCCAAGTCAGTTGTTATTGTAGCTTAAGAGTTCACAAATGGTAAGACTGTTGCTCACGTTCTTCCCTGGCAGCCTGGGTAGCACCTTCTAATACTTCGAAAGCTATTCATCTGGGAAAGCTTTCAGGCCAGTATTAGCTTGATTTCATCAATCCCTGTGACCAGCGTGTGGAGTTTCCATCCATAGAACCTTATTTTCAAGTTCTGGTGGTAAGCCAAGATCAATGGAAAACAGCTTGGGTCAGTTTGGGGGTCTCTGAAACTCCCTAACAACTTCAAGAGAAGTATCCATATCTGTCACTCTCGACTTTTGTTTAATAATCTATGGCTTCTGTCAAGACCATTGTCCTTTACCATGTGGATTAATTCCATTTCAACTACTCAAAAATACAGGTATAGGAAAATCCATAGAATAGCAGGTTCTAAAATATCTCTAGTGTTGTTTATTGTTCTTCCCATCATACCTTTTTCATTACCCTCCCATCTTGTCCCCTGCCTGATTCTTGTGGTCCTTTAAATGATGGATGTCCTGGACTATTGTCCTTGAGCTATCCTGAATCCTTCTTCCAAGGCAAGAACTACTGATCCTAGCCACAGCCAGATGAGAAGTGAAGGGTTGTCTGGAACTCCTAATCTGCCATAAAACTACTTCTTCAGTTAGATGGCCTCCTCCTCTTTTGACCCCTCAGAGGACAAAGGGTATTACAACGATGGCTTTTGTTCTGGATACTTCTTGAGGATCTCAGCCCTTCTCCCCTGAACACTTGCAGTGGTTGGTCACATGACTGGTGTCTTGACTTCTGTGCTCACCCATTCACTTGTCTTCTCCACAGCTCTATATGAATGCCTCTTTGGAATGTGTATTTGTTAAGTCATTTAGTTTAGAATGTCCCAGTGGTTTCTAGTTACTCCTTGAACACAAAGCTGGCTCCTCCTGTGCTATGTGGGTCCCTTCTCTGCTAACACGGGCTGGTCACATGACAGCCTCAGTCTGTGTTTCTCACGCAAGGTCTGTTCTCTTGCAGCCATTCTGTACACTCTGAGTGGCCACACACATTGAAGCATCTGTATTTGCATTTGCCTTTCTTATCTTAGGGACAACTTTCCCTAGCTCCTGGTGTCTACCTGGGAGCTCATAGAACCTGGCTCTGTCCTTCCCAGCCTCGCCTTGTCTAGCTGTGGTCCACACCAAGATACGATCATGAGAATGGAAGTTGCTTCTGTAAGATTCTCATTTCCTTTATTCTCTCGATACAGTGTCTAGTACTCTAGAAATGTCCAGTGGGATAATCTATGGGACTAATGTGTTCACAAGTGAAAAGTTGCTATGGATTCTCCCCTGACCTCCACCCCTGAAGCCAGGCTTCTGCTCTTCTTTGAATATTTTAACTGTTCCTATGATCTGCTCCATGGTTTCTTCAGTGAGACGATATCCCCTCATCTGCACATCACCTCCATCCTGTCTGTTTTAGACATACATCGCCTTCCCTTTCTTGTGAAAGGGAAATATACCGTGAAGCATAATATATTAACATGTACTGAAAACAAAGAGGTGACTTCTCAGGAAAGCATGCCTTCTCCTCTCAAGTGGTTCTGCCTTGAGGACGGAGCCCGTGTTTAACACCTTTCTGATGTCCAGGAGCCCCTTAGTGCTGCTGACAGATGTGAGAAAGATGATTCTGAGAGAGACAAGCATGACCCTTCAGCCTTCGTCAGGATGAAATGAGCCACACAAGGCTGGGTACCTGCAACTCCCCTAATCTGTACCGTTTCCTCAGTGCTCCTTGTACTGTGACAAGATGATAATGTGAAGGCAGAAATGACACACAGTGTCCTTCTGCAGTGTGACAGTGCTAGGCACCAAGGAGTGTCACGTCCTCAGTCTCCAACCTTGAGTGCTCCTTCTCTAGAACAGAAATTCAAGATCCTTTCTATCTAATCTGACAAATGGAGGTGGAGGTTCATTGTCTAGGCCAATCAACGGAGGGAAGCTGGTTAGGGGCGGGTTTTGGTGGGCTGGGATCCAAGAGGCTTAGGGCTTTAGAGGACGGTGGGTGGAGCTTCCCAGTGGCTGTATGTAATGACAGTGCCTCAGGTTCAGTTCACTCACTCACGACACTGCAGCCCTGTCTCTGTGGCCACAACGGCGAGGATGTTCTTACACTCAGTTCAATACCACTTATGGTGAGATGAATCCAAACAGCTTTGTGGTTTGGCTTCCAGTCAACAAGGTGATGATAGAAGCTACTTGTCAGTTACTCTGAGGACCGTGTAATTCCTCCGAATACATATCAAGTTGAACAGGACATCTGAGGCCAATATGGTGGAGGGAGAAGGTATAACATGAAACAGAGACACGCGAGGGGAGTCGGACACCAGGTGCCAAGTGAGAAAGCACAACCAGCAGAGACTAGGAAATGAATGCTAGCAGATTGTGAGAGGCCTGTCGGGTTAAATCCAGTCAGTAAAATTAGACTGGAAGTCTGTTGAAGTAATTATTTAAAACGGCCTCTGGTCAAGCCAACTATCTAAGCTGCAGCGGCTCTGCCTAGCTCAGCCACCATGTTTCTTGGCTGGAGGCTACTGTGTGCCGCAGCTAGAAACAACCAGCCAGAAACACCAACCCTGCCACCCACGAGATGTCAGCGTGGGAGATGGCTCTGCCAATCTACCATGCTGTCTCTGCAAGGCTGGGCATTGCCCAGACCATCCTGCCATCCACGCGGGCCCGGTAGAAAGATGAGACTCTAATGCTTAAATTATCCAAAAGCTTATATTTGGTAATGATCAGTAACAAGATGCCCATACAATCAGAAGTGTAACCCAATACCCAACCTAGATATACCAACTACCTTTGACTGCGGGGACACGTGAACATCTGCCTCCATTTCTCTCTCTCTCTCTCTCTCTCTCTCTCTCTCTCTCTCTCTCTCTCTTGTTCCTCTCTCCTAGCTCCTCCTCTTCCTTCTCCTCCCCTCTGCCTTACTCCTCCTCTTCCTCTCCTTACTCCTCCCACCTTAGCTCCTCCTACAGGAGTCAGCATTGGAACTCTTCAGTACAGGGCAAGGTAAGGGAGAGAGAAGCCTCTTGTCTTCTTCCTAGTGAAGAGAAAAGTAACTAAGTGAGACAGACCAGAGTTGATCTGATTTCTATGTTCTTCCCCAAACTGCTTTCCTCTGGGAAGAAATCCAGCATCTTTATTATGTATGTTCTTGGGCAGTGATCATGTCTCAGGCTCAGTTCAGACAGAGAATGTCTCCATGGAGAGCTTTGTATCCCATAGGAGATGTCAGTGGCTGAAGGACATGAAGTCACACACACACAGGCACACGCGCACACACACACTGTGAGGTCAGGTGGCTTGGATGTCGGAAATGAGAGAGAGGACCTAGACATTTACATTTGGATGAGTCACAAACATTGAAATATGTGTGTATGTGTGTGAGTGTATCATATCAGTCATATTTTAAATGATTTTTATTTTTCAAGGTGTCACCTATTTGGGGATAAGCATGAGGTAACTCAGTGTTATCTTGTTAACCTGCCCTAATACACACTTACTTGATTCTCAGACAGAAACTGTCCATACCCTTAATCTACCTAATGAGACCCACAGAGGCATTGGTAAGAGTGTGGGTCAGGTGGTGAAGATCCACTTTCAGCTGATGATCAATGTGTTAAGTATATTGTTAGTTTTTGGTCCACATTCCTCATAAGAATACTGGGAAGTTGACCCGGTGGTTCTACATTTCAGTGGAGCTAGACAGACAGGAATGTCAACCTCATTTATGTGACTTACAGAGACATTTAATTTAAGTGCCATTTATGGTGACCTTAATTAGTTTGGGTGTGTGTGTGCTGTGTCCAAATGAATTTTCAAGTAGACAGAGCTGTGTACCATCAGTGAATCCAGAGAGTCAAGCTCTCCCAGAACACGATGAAATCCAGAAACTGTAGTTCAGAACAGGTGAGTGGAAGGAAGATCTGGTCAACCTCAAAGACTATAAGAAATAGCCAGACACACAATGCTCACATTTTACCCAGATCAAATTTGCTTCCCTTTGGGTAGAGCAGACCATAAGGGGCGGGCTGCAACCTCATCTGTTTTGAACTGGATGATATCTCTGCATCTTTGAGGTGTTATAGTTGTCATATTGATTCCAATAGGAACATTTATTTTTATGCAGTAAGTCTGATTCCACAGGTAGCATGTAAAGTTTAATAATACACAGAACCCATTAGCTTCTGTGTTTGTAACAATGTAGACAAAATTTGTGCCACTGCAAGATCAGAGAACCCTCTTGGATTACATATGGGAAGTTATGGATATAGCTAGCCATGATTGAGATACCTCCAAAAACCCAGAATCTGGCCACTGATGCATGTTTAGCTCCAGGAAAAGCAGGAGTGCAGCCCATCTGAACTTGCACTCTTTGCTGCCTCCAGAAACTGAGAGCCAAAGAAACAATGATCCCCACAGACTGCACATGTAAGGGGCTTGATATGCAGCAGTAGCAGCCTTCCATCTGTTTTTGTAACAGGTAAAGCCAGTGTCCTCTTCTGGATCTTTGTTCTGAAGGGATGCTATTCAGAATTACTTCCCAGAGTTATTTGGTTATCCCATTCATTCCAACATCAGCACTGTCAGCATCTAGGTGGTGGACCTTGGACAAACTGCTTTTGTTGCTGTCTCTCCCCCTACCTGACAGGCTACTACAGTAGTGCTACAGGCTACCCTTTGCCATGGCCTGTCTCCTGAACTGTCACAGGCCACTTTCCAAGGTGGTCACTTTAGCCGCAAGGAGCTGACCACTGTTTATGTAGCTATCACTTATCTGATAAAGGCCAGCCATATATTTCACCTTGCTTGAATGAAAGGAAACATACACCATGTGTGGATCAGATAGAAGGTAAATAAATAATGGTCCTAAAAACACTCTCTGGGGAGACCATAGTGCTGAGAACAGTCCCAGTAACTTCTCAGCGTTCTCCTTGACTGCCTTCTGTGGCTTGTGTCTTTCTTTAGAATTCTGTGCTATCTGTAGGAAGGCAGTCTGAGAAAGCCTAAATACACAGGTTCAAAGGGGACACAGAGCTGATTGCTCAGTCAGCTGTGTTAGAAGAGGGTTGAAGTCTGTGGTATTCTGGGACAGGCTTGCATGGGTCTTGGGATACACTGTGTATCCCGAGGACAATATATGTTGATAATTAGGGTTTAGGATATCCTCAAATAAGGGCAACTAAATGTCACCTACACACAATGACATTCTCTTTTTCTTAGTACATTACAGAAGAGGATTATACTGACTATGCAGCCTTTAGTGTTTTCCAGGCAACGGGGTGGGGGGTTGGGGGGGAGGGGCATGGTGTGTATGTGCGTGGGGCAATATTTTGATTAGTAAAATGGGCAAATTCTATCACCTAGTAAACATATGTTTTGTTTTCTGTCTTTAATTTGATAAATAATTTTAATTATGAAGATTTCCTTATTGTACACACGCTAATGAGTAGAATAACAATGAACTCAAATACCCTATATCTTACTCACCTTAGCAGTCCTGTCTCGGTTCACACCTAATTTTCTTCCACTACATGATAGTTGGTTATTTTCTTTCAGTTTTGGAGGGGGCTGATCCCACCCTGATACATGTAAACTTCTGCCTGGTGTGAGTCATTAGAAACTGTAACGTGGAGTTGGAGCCATGTCTCAGCAGACAGAACCACTTGTACTTCCTGAGGACTGTGGTTGGATTCTCATGGTGCCTCATAATCATCCAATTTTAGGAGATCTAATGCCCTCTTCTGGCGTCTGTCGGTACTGCATGCACATGACTGAATGCATAAAATAAAATAAATCTACCTAGTCAACCTGTAAGTCATGAGAACATTCAGTCCCATTCCCTCTATTCACAAATGTTCGCGCCCCCCCGCCCCTAGTCCTTGAAGACAGCCCTAAATCTTTTTACTATATCTGCTTTTACAATTCTGGTCTCTGATATCCTGGCAGTGTGAACAAATGCTCTCTTGGATGGGGGCAGAAGCTGATCAGGTAAGCCTCCAGAGCACGCAGTGAGTGTTTCCTATCTGCTCGTGCAGAGGATGTAACAGTTGGCAAGTGTTCTTTAGTCTACGTGGAGATAAGAGGTTTGTTTCTCGCCCTGCAATTCATCATCTCCCTCGGAATGTTTATCCAGAGCAAAGAGAACAACCCCGACCATTCATTTCCTTCTTTAATAGCTTGACAGTTACAGGTGCCCAAATGACTTTTATGTTCTCAGATAGCCCCGTTGTCATTATTTTCGCTGTCTGCTGATGAGGCATCACTGAGGTAACAGACTCCGCTGAGTCCTTAAAATACGCAACAGCCGTGAGGTGACAGGAGCTCAGGTTTGAGATGGCTGGGCCCGGGTAGTGTGGGATTCTACCTGCTCAATCAGACCGTGCCTTCTCCTGGTGGCAACATGCAAGTCCATCGGAGTCATAGGATCAACCATTTATATCAGAACCAATGAGATGCAGAATTTAATAAAAACAGAAATCACAGGCACACTTCCCGGGCTCTGTCACAGACGTATATATGCTGACGTGCTGCCTCTCCTTGGTCTCCAAGCCTATCTGTGTGTAGGATGTCAAGGGGTCAGGGTCACTTACAGCTGTGGCTTCCTGAGTCCTTCCATCAGGGTAAGTAGCTTCTCAGTGAGGCTATCTGCCTTCACTTACTCACCTCTGCACAATGTCCAGCTTGGAAAAAAAAATTAAATATCTGTCTGAGTCAAGTCTTTAAAGGAATCAAAGCCAAACTGACATAAATCTCTATTAATTAATTTCCCCTGTGCCACTGTCTAATCTACTTTAAAATGGTAAACATGAAATATGCCCAAAACCACAGAAGTCGCAGCAATGCTACCCTTCAAAATGAGGACAGTGCCTGTGGGGTCCATTCTGATTATTTCCTGTCATGCAGAATTTGCAACAAACACAGTCAACAGTGCATCTTGGTGGATTCTCGGTATTGGTAGACTGAGATGCTGGAAGCTGGAAGTCAGTCCTGTGAGGGGGTGTCTAGAAGGCCGTGTCCCCCTACAATACAGCATGAAGGTCTAGAAGGCAACTTCTTCACAGCGAGGCAGCCCAGAGAGAGTGCCAAAATTGAAATGCCATCAGGGATATTGGGTCCACAAAGAATAATTAGCGGGAGTGAGAACTGACCTGGGAAACAACAACAGATGCATCCTATCTCAGGCTGGGGTTTAAAAGGACTCTAAATGAGCCTGTGTTTGCCTGGCCTTAGTCAGGCAGCTGAGCAGCTCAACGCTACTGTGCCCTCTTCACCCCATGCTGCTTTTATTGAAGATAATAATTCGGACTCAATTTCTTTATATCTACTGCTCTAGACACATTAAAAAGTTTCTTATAGCTACTACCAATGTGAAACAGCAGCAAAGCACTGCAAGAGAACCTCGCTGCGGCACGGGTCAAAGGCTGTCGGGAGAAGAAAATATCAGACTCTGCTTTGCAGTGTGTGTCTCTGTCTTTTTCTGTTTCTGCTCTTTAGCTGCTGACTGGGCTCCAAAGGAGGTAGAATAAAGATACTGCTAGACAGTGTTTTGGACTGCTGTTGCCAGCGGTTGCTGCGGGCGGAGCGGTTGCTGTGGGCGGAGCTGTTGCAGTGGGCGGAGTTATTGCTGCAGCTTATTGTAGTATCGTATTATATACACATTTGTGCATTGGAACAAATGAACTGTTCTCAAAAGACATCAGGACAAGCCAGAAACTATCCTTCAATTTGGAGATTGAGGGCTTCTAGGAGTTCTCAGAAAATGAGGCAGAAGAAGGACAGAGTCAGAAAGATGGAGTCTTCTACAAGTTTGCCAGAGCTGAGGGTAGCCTTCCGGAGCAGGGGCTCTAATGCCAGGTGCCATGGGAAGTGAATGAAGCACCATGCTTGCTGGATTCAAACAGTCTCCCGTTCCTCAGGAAAACCGAGGACAAGGACCTCACAAGCTGAACATAGAAAGGGCATGCTTAGGGGACATCCGAATCAATCACTTTGTCGTGGCTGTAACAAAATACCATAACCAGAAGCAACTTAGGAAAGGGAAGGGCTTATGTTAGTTTTTGTTTCCGAGGGGACACAGGTGCATCACAGCTTGACAACAGGAGTAAGAGGCTGGACTGACCTGCAGGAAGTAAACTGATCACATGCCACCTCCCCCCACACGAAGCGAGGAGAGAGGATAGAAAGGGGAGGCATGTTACAAAACCTCAAAGCCTGTCCCCAGTCGTGTACTTCCTTTTAGCAAGACTCTGTCTTACAGGTTCCATAACCTTTCTAAACAGTGACACCAACTGGGAACCAAGTATATAAAATATATGAGTCTGTGGGGGAATTTCCTATCCAAACCACCACACCATCATGTTATGTTATCGAGTATCTGTCTCTCTGTCACTCTGTTTTATGGTGTCTATATTATGTGATCATGAAAGACCGAGGTCGCCGGGCGGTGGTGGTGCATGCCTTTAATCCGAGCACTTGGGAGACAGAGGCAGGTGGATTTCTGAGTTTGAGGCCAGCCTGGTCTACAGGGTGAGTTCTAGGACAGCCAGGGCTACACAGAGAAACCCTGTCTCGAAAAGAAAAAAAAAAGAAAAGAAAAGAAAAGAAAAAAGACAGACTGAGGTCAATGTTGAGTGTCTTTCTCTCTCATTCTCTTTCTTCCTTTACTGATATATGCATCATAGCTGCTTGAGTTCATTTAAATTCTATTAGGTTAGAAGAATCTTGACAAATAAATACAGCTCTCATCTCAAATGGAATAAAAGTTTAGCCAGGAACCAAATTGGAGCAGTCATGACCTCGGAACCTATATTCAGGTCTTCCCAAATACAATGTTGCAATGTAGAATTTTTAAAAGAAGAAGAACAAGGAAGGCTGTAAATGAGGGCATTTTGAAAGCTCATTGGTGGAAACATTAAGTCGCTCTAGTAGGCAGAGGAAGCTCACTGATAGATCTCAGATCCATTTGATAGCATCCTTAGCCTTCTGGTTGGTGCAAAATAGGGTTTAGTTAATACACCCTGAAGGCTTCTATCTGTTTATCGGGATGTGAGGTTTGACAGAGGAAGGTAAGGGATGGCTTTTTAGAAGCCAAAGATAGCCCGACAGAAATAAAAACTAGGATATTAGATCAGCAATATTCTAAGCTCTTGTTCATAGCTCAGGGATGACTTAAGGCACACAGAAAGGTGTGTGTGTGTGTGGATTCTATCAAAAACTGATACTATTTAGTAGAAGAGGTTTGAGCATTGTGGATTTTGTTATTTGTGTATATGGGGGGGGTCCTAAAAACCATTCCTTACAGACAGTAAAATACATACTCCATCCCTTGCTGTCTTCCTCACCCAGGTGCCATTTGTTGTCTAGAATTGAGAAGACAGGCAGCTTCTCTTTTTGTTTCTAAGAGTCAGTTTAGTATACTGTGACTATTACTAATCCCCAGACCCCAAATCCATAATATTTTGAGATCCAAGACTTAGTGAACACTGACCTAATGCCAACCTGACTTTAGGTGATGGCACAGGGTTTTAATGTGTGTCCAGGCCTGGGTCTGCAGCAGCAGTTCAGTGGTAGAGCTCTGACCTGATATGTACAAAGCTCTGATCCCATTCCCCAATACCACAAACAAACCAACAGCAACAATTACAGCATCACTAAACTCAGGAGATGCTGCCTCCTGTCTCAGATGATGTTCAGGCTGTGTGTAAGATGTATCTGAAACAGGAATAAATTTGTGTTTACATTCAGACCTGTCTTTGTGATATCTTATGTATACTGAAATACTTACAAATCTAAACTCTCAATTCTGAATCATGAGTGAGCCCACTGCCAGTCACTTCACGTGAGGGGTGCTCGACCTTCACTCCTGTTGTTGAGGGTTCCTTTGGATACTGCGCTGGATTTCTGTTTGTTTCTTTCTCCTTTGGCTCAGCCTCGCACAGGGAGACGTTCAAAAAGAAATCTGACATTGTGCGCTAGTTTATTTTCTGTTACTGTGATAAAACATGCTACCCAACAGCATCGTGAGGAGGGAAGAGGTGATTCCAGCTTACACTACCAGGTCACGGTTCATCACAGAGGGAAGTCAGATGAGGGACTCAAGCAGAAACAGAAACACAAACCATGGAGGAGTGCTGCTTACTGGTTTTCTCTCCATTTTTCTCCCTGCTTCATGCTCAGCTAGCTTTCTTATGTAGCTCAGACTCACTTACCTAGGGATTGTGCTCCAGGCTCTCCCACGGGGATCAAGACAATCTCTCACAGACATTGTCACCAGCCAATCTGATCTGGGCAACCTCCTAACAGACTCAGAGGACTCTAAAAGTTTATAGCTAAGAACACATTAGTCTCAGGATTTTGTTGGGTTATTCTTGACCTACACATATACTTTAGAATACCTCGGGGTCAGCCATTAGTCCATGTGACCTGGAGTTCATTCTGTATGCTAAAACTAGTCATAAAATGTGAAAGAGAGCCCCTAGTTAGGAACCAGGAGATGCTCGTTACTGTTCCACTTCTGCTGCTTAATGCATTTGACAACAACATGCAAACTCTTCTCTAAGGATCTGAGCTCTCCCTACTGGCTTGCAAGCCTATGCCATACTGCACCTGGATATCCTGGATGCAATTGTTGCATCCAGACTTGACTCAAAACCGGGGGTGGGGCAGGGTTGTGTCTGAGAATCCATGGTTCCCAGACTTTCCAACAGATGGACATTCTACATTGTCCTTTGGATGTTGTCAGCTACAATTTTCTTAACGTTGTAAATGTACGTCTTTGAGTACAGGACTAATATATGGTGACTTTGCACTAGAGGAGTCTGGACTCAGCAGGACATGGCCTCCTGTTCTTACAAACCTCTAAGGCTTCAGATAGAGCAGAGCTGAGAGATCCATCCAGGTTGCTTGGTCCTAGGGGTGACATGCATCTTCTGGCTTTAGCAGCTGGTGGATGAGTACAGGTTTCACAGAACATGACCCCACTTGGTTCACATTGGAACATTCATTACTCATCTCTGCAGAGTGCTCCCTGAAGGAACAAAAGCTGCCCACACTGAGGAGTCTGAGACTTCACAATAGAGCTCTGACAATGCAGCCTATGGGCTGACTACTTCTGGATGTGATGAGGAATCCTCTGTCAGAGTGTCTTATCAATCTGCAGCTTTCAGAATTGCATACTTGGGAGTTTTTGATGTGATTCTGTGAAGCAGCCTCACCAACATTCTGCAGTGTGCTGTGTGGATCTGAGGGCACAGGTAACGAGGTCCTCATAAATCCAGCCTCTCTCACAGCCAACGACATAGATTTTGTGGCTCTGGAAAGAATAGGGTAGGGAACACTGTTCATGGGAAGTGGAAGGATTGGCTGTTCTTTTGTCAAAAGGCCAAGAGCTAGATCATTCATCCATTTGCTGTCAGCTAACAGACCACAGCTGTCAGAACCACACATATTTTAAAGGGAAAAAAACACACCAGATACTGAATGTAGTCAAACTCCCTCCTTGCAAGTAAGAAATACATTTTTAGCAGATTGAAGTTAGCTTCTCTGATGACAAAGAGAGCCAATAGTGGACTCCAACATGGGGGCCTTTACATCTCTTCAACAGTAACCAGATGCGTTTTCCTACTAATTTCTAGCTCTGTAAAATATTACTTTTTTATTTTTTGGCGTCACATCATCAACAGAGATTGCCTGGTGGCTTGATAGTTTATATATATATATATATATATATATATATATATATATATATATATATGTATATAAAATGCACTTCCACTTCCTTTCTTGAGGAGCTTATCAAAAATGATGCTCACTCCAGTGACTCAGTAGGTCTCTGAAACAGAGCAAAGATTGGTGACATGAGTTTGTGAAATCTGGTTGACAGGAAGCCACAAGGGAGTTGAAGACAAGGAAAGACCTAAAATAGGAAGGGGCACTCCATGGTTGAGGCATATCTGCTTTTCTGGGTAGATCATCAGTTTATCCAAATTTAATAAGGAATGTTAGGAGGAAAGGCTGGGCTGTAACCTAGACTGACTCTGCATCACCTGCTTCTGTAGCAAATGACACAGTGACCCCAGAAGGATCAGAGCCTAGCAAGTTTGTTTTAGCAATTTTGTAGAAGCTAATGTCTGCTGAGGTGCTAGCACATCATAGACATTGTTCATTCTGTTCTGATATATATATATATATATATATATATATATATATATATATATATATATATATGTAACTTTGACGTCTAGTGTAGTCATAAAATGGCAACACTCTTAACAATCATACTCATTCAATCAGGTCCATAAAGACACCCTATTTTCCATGTCATTTGGATCTTAGGTTTTATATATTCATTCTGAAATCATGATAATGTGATATCCAAAGACAGAAGTGTTTAAGTTACAAGGAGATAAAAAAGTTTGTAGATATTGTTTTTTTTTAAGTAAGGCAAATTAATCTGTTTTGCCCCCCATGACAGAATGAAGATTCTAGCTACTCAGGAAGGCAAAGGTTTGAGCAGTCACTGCACTCACCTTATACCCATTCAGCAGGTAGAGTAGCCACTGTGGCTGAGAAGCAGGAACACAACCTGAAAACAAGGGTCCCACAGCAAGCCCATGCTAGCCTCCTTCTCAGGCTACTACAGCTCAGCCCGTGTCATAGGGCTGGTTCTGAGCATCCTGGCTTGAGATTCTATTTTATTTTATATGCGTTTACATTTTTTGTTATATCTTAATCCCACATTCTCTCTCCATATACCTTTGGTGTTCCACTCCTCACCTCTCTCTCTCTCTCTCTCTCTCTCTCTCTCTCTCTCTCTCTCTCTCTCTCCTTATACAAGGAAGTGCCGCAAAGTGCATGTGAAGGTTGTAGGTCATAGGACAATATGCAGGAATTGGCTCTCTCATTCTACTATGTGGACCCTAGAGGTCAAACTTGTCAGGCATGGCAGGAAATCCTTTTATTCACTGAGCCATAGCATCTACCATCACTTTTTATTCTTAAGAGGGAGAATGAAAGTTACTTCTGAACTAAAGACTTAGTTGTGTGTTAGTTCATTTACAATCCTCAGATTTCTTTTTAGTTAATTTTCATAGAAAATATCATATAGCAGAACTAATGGTAACTAGTTGAGCTGGAAACTGTAGCAGATTCTTTCAGCTACCAGCATTATTTCCACAGGAAGAATGACCCAAAAGTGAGTTTCTCAGTCTTCATTCAGTTTAAACCTAAATTCACATCCTGACTATGATGATTAAGCTCAGGGGTCAACTTGATAAGATGTAGAATCATTTGGGAGATAGGCATCTAGGCATACCTATCAGAGGTATCCTGATTAGGTTAACTGAGGTCAGAAGCCCTGTCTACTGTGGGTGACACTATTCCCTAGGCTGAGATCTTAGACTGCAGGAAAAGAAGAAAATGAGTTGGCACAAACATTCATCATCCTCAGCTTCTTGATTATGGATGCATATGGCCAGCTACCTCAAGCTATTCTGCTGAGACTTCCCCACGACATGGACTGTACCTTGAACTGTGAGCCCAAATAAACCCTTTATCTAATAAGTAGCTTTTGTCAGGGTATTTGATCACAGCAACAGGAATATAAACAGAGACAAGTTTAAGAAATGCCATCTCTCAGGAATTTACTTAAATGATGGAATTTCATTTTTATAGATTTTGTTTTATTATGCTTAATTAAAACCTGTTCAATTTTGTTGCTATTGTTGTTATTGTTTTAAACAAGATATCATGGAGGCCCATAAATTATAAAGAAGGGTTTATTCCAGCAATTATATATATTTGGCAAAGTGGTCATAGTCACTAAGAGAATACCAAAATTGAATGTCTCTTCTATTTTTTAAACAATTTAAATAGCATGTACTAACTGTACAAAATAATAGGTTCATTGTGAAATATTTCATAGGAATTTTAATGTCTATATATGCTCCATATTCCAGACCTCTTAAAGTCCTACAATGAGGGAAGGAGAGCAGTGGGTAAAGCCAACTGTGGTGTATCCCACGGCTTTGGATGAGATGATCTGATTCTGCCATGCAGATGCCTGGTCTGCGAGGCAAATGCTGGCACATGCCTTTGGCCAGACCTCACAGTCCATCTCACTCCCGCGGTCGCAGTGCTGGTGATAGCATGGCTGTGTGCTTTTGACTTCATTCCTGGTCAGTAGTCAGGGCTTCTGAAGTCATCTGGAGACTTGATGGATGGGAAATGACCTTTCAAACAGTTTCTTGGAGGATGCTCCATGCCTTGTCATACAGCCATTGCCTCTTAATGAGAATGCTTACAAAAGGGAGGTGTCCTCCAAGCTACCAGACCCAAGTATATCCTGTATGTGTGGAGAGAGGAAGGAAGGATAGAAAGAGTCAGCCTGTGTAATCCCAGTCTCCTGCGCTGTCCTATGGTGTCATGATGGATGGAAACCATGTCAGTGAGCACATCCTAAAGCAAGTATGGACTGAATGGAACTTAGGCTTCTCCCAGTTCTCTAATCACGTGACACTGTTTATCTGGAAAAATGGAATCTGTTTCTTTCTTGGTCTCACAGAATGAAAAAGAGTCTGGCAAGTTTCTTTTTTGTAATAGAGACTACATGGCAAAGGTATCTCATCATATTCCCAGTGGTGAGGCATAATTCCGTAAACTTCAGCTCCTTTGGGTACAGCCTTGATATCCTAACAGAAAAGAAAGTGTCCAGAGGTGGTCACATATATTTTCCTCCCAGCTGGAGGCTAGGAGCAATCACCTACACACGGTTGATAGAAGATACCAGAACCCTAGACATCTAGAGAAATGCCCTTCCTGTGGTGTCCAAGCCACCAAGACCTTTGAGAACAGAGCGTAGAGCAATAAAAGTTGGGGGAACCATGCAGGTATTCATGGAGGTGATCTTGGCTAAAGCAGTCACGAGTGTTCACATGTAAGTCCAGGAGACGTTCTCCTCAGCAAACAAACCCTGGCAATGTAGTGAGTGGGGCTGAAAACCTTCATTCCACTCGTTGTCTCTCTCAAAGCACCTTTTCATCAGTTCCAGTCATTCTGGCTCTGGCTGGGATCCCCACAGAGTAGGCGCCTGCCTTCTGCCAATCCAAGGCAATTGCATCTAGTGGAATGGAGGCCCACTGTAGGATGAGATTAGTGATTCTGTGAGATTATGTCCCATCCTCCGGCTGTAAGAGGCTTATGTAGTGCTGGAGATCTGTGTAAATGCTATTAACTTCAGCTAATTAGAACCCTCTAAACCCGAGAAATCTGGATTCCAGAAGCAGACATGAGAACACTTGGACCGGTTTGCTGGATTACAAGGTAGCTGAGATTTGCCTGTGCTTGGGGCTTATATAAATCCTTAGGCAGCGGAGGTTTGAGCCAAGGAAATTGTATCAGTTATGAGTGACTCTGTAAAGCTCCGTGGTTTCCCCTCTGCTTCCACAGACTGTGACTGTGGGTGGATTGTGAAGGTGAGCCCACTCGCCTCAGATTTTCAGAGATGGGGAAATGCCTTCTATAACTAGGAACACCAAGTAAAAGAAAGCCACTGTTGAATATGAAAGCAGTCACTGAATGTGATACACTCTGCTCTCTGGATGAAGGATGAACACTCTCATGGCAGACATGCCCAAGTCGTCCTTCTGACTCAAGGGAGATGCTCTAGAAATTGTAAGTCACCAGTCTTATTCACCTTTGTCACTGTTTTGCATTATTATTTTATTATGTATTTAACTACATTACTGTACTACACACACACACACACACACACACACACACTGTACTTTGGTTATATTGGCTCTCCGTCTCCCTCCGTCATCCCTCCATCTCTGTACTCCTTATTCTTCCCTCAATCCCTCTTCTACACTCATGTCTTTTTTTTCATGTGGTCCACTGAATTTAATTAGGGTTGCTTGCATAAGCACAGGTATCGGATTATATATTGGAACAAGGGCAACTTTCCTGTGCCTACATCATTCAGCAAAATGATTTCTTTAGCAAGCACAACGGCCTCATGGACGAATACAGTCTCATAAACCCTTCCAGCACACATGGTGGAACGTTGAAGTGCCAGGGCTTGTGCAGATAGCCACTGTTTGCAGAGCTCATATGTGCAATGGTCATCTCATACCCAGAGGCCACAGCATTCTTCCTCATCCTCTAACTCATATGTCTGTTCTTTTTCCTCTTCTACAATGCTCTGTAAGGTTTGGAGAGGATGTCGTAAATGTCTGTTTAGCGGTTAATGGCTGAACACTCAACAGTCCTTTGTTCTCAGCACTTTGAATCATTGTGAGGCTCTGTATTCACTGCCGCCTACTGCAAAAAGAAGTGTCAGTGCCCACATAAAAATTTAAAAGATGATTGACTGTTACAGATTTCCTTCTAGGGTACATAATCTCCCAGCAATGGGAGTCTGACAAATTTTACATTGTAAGGCACTATTTCCCTCCAGTGAAATAGCCTCCAATCCAATCAGAAAGCTGTTGCTTATCCCCATGACAACCATGCCACTAGTGCACAGAAGGCACATCTTGCCTGGAAAGTTGGTGTGGCTATAGATGGTCCACACTGATTAAGACGTTCATGTTTCTCCCTCAGTTGACTGCATGTAAGGATTTATTTTACGAATGCTAGCCAGCAGAGAGAAAGCACCCAACTGATTTCCATCTGGCTTCTGTATGTCTTGCAATTGAAGTGTGCAGTGGCTTCTGCAGTAGGGCCTTGTCATTTAGTTCTGTGGGCAACCTGGGGCAATCATAGCCTGTATTGTTTTGGGAGCCTTAGAGACCTCCATGACTAACAGCTCATGTATTGAGCACCTGGTATCGTGTAGTACCCATGTAGTAATCCGTGGCTTCTGAAAGCAGAATTCCATGCTAACTGTACATGCCATAGGGGCTCAGTGTAAACACATGCACACAGCATATACGTAATCCCATTGGAGCTATTAGCATGTCTTCTCAATGTTTAGAATTCTTGAGTTCCTCTCTTCTGTGTCTCCTTAGATTGCAGTTTCTTTTTGCAAACAGCTGTCAGCCAACTGAGCTGCATAACACCAGGTGAATTTCTTCTGTTTATCTGTGCCTCCTGGTTTATATTAATATTATCCTTCCCTCTTCCATCATTCTCAAACCCTAGTAATTATTTTTTTTATTTTCTACTTTGTGATGAATATATTTTTTTTTTGTTTTGCTGTTCAATTTGAGAAAGAGCTAACAGCATCTCTGTGTCCTTAGCTCACTTAACAAAATATATTTCATGTCTCTGCACCTTTTCTGTGGGTAGCAGATTTTTCTTTCATTGTTATATATGAAAATATCCCATAGTATATAAATGTATGTGAATGTGTGTATGTATATCTTCCACTTTTCTCTCCCATTCATTTATCAATAGGCACCTTGGTAATACCTTATCTTAGCAACTGTAAATAATACCACAATAAACATGGAAGTGCAGGTGTCCCTTTGACATGCTGAGTTTATTTCCTCTGGGTAAATTATGCAGAAGTGACATGGAATCAATGGTAGATCCGTTTTTAGTATTTTGAGGAACTCCATACTGTTCTAGTGGTTGTAGGACTCTACATCCAAGTCAACAGTGTATGTTTCCCTTTTATCTACATCCTTGACACTGTTAAAAATATTCTCTGGTTGACATATAGTGAACCATACTTGCATTTCTGGGATAAATCTGGCATGGTCATCATGAATAAACTTCCTCTGCCATTGAATTCAGTTGCTAATGCTTTGAGAATGTTTGGTTCTATGGGTGGCTTTGGGTCTATAATAGCTTTCTCTCTTGGTTTTGTCTTTATCTTTTCTGTTAGGTTAATGCCGAACTCATAAAATGATGTCGGAATGCCATTCTCTTACTATTCTCTAAAGTAATATAAGAATGAGCTTTAGTTCTTGCTCATAACCTTGGTAAAATTAGAGGTGAAGTCATCCAATCTTGGAGGTTTGCTTGCTTCAAAACTATTGCTTGACACAGGTCTGTGCAGATTTTCTATATCTTTGGGGTTCAACTTGAGCATCCCACAGAAATTTACTTACTTTCTTCTACTTTTTCCCAACTGGAAGCCTGTGGTTGGCTATGGCCATCTCTAATGAACCTTTGCATTTCTGTGGTATTACTCTGTAATATGTTCCTTCTCAGTTCAAACTTAATTTGGGTCTTCTCTTTTCTCACTTCTCTATAAAAGGCTTGCTAATTTTATGTTTTAAATATCAGCTCTTTGTTTCATTGACTTTTGCAACACCTTCAGTGTTTCTATTTTTGCTCAAATCTTTTGTTGTTGTTGGTTTTAATTTGTTTTAAATCATTGTTGGGAATCATTGTTCTTAAATCTATTGTTTTCCAGATGTAAGTACTCACTGCTCTAAACTTACCTGTAAGCATTCTTTTTTTTTTTTTTGCTATATTTTATGAATATTGGTCTCTTGTGCTTACTTACATTTTCTTCTATTTTAAGAGATTTTTAATTTCTCCTTTGAGTTCTTCAGTATCTCAGTGTAGTCCAGTTTCTGTATATTTGAATATTTTAGAATGTTTATTTTGTTAGTAATTTCCAGTCTTAGACTAGTACAGCCAGAGAGAATATAGGAGATTATTTCCATGATTTTGAATTTGTTGGGCTTTTTTTTTTGTGACTTAATGTATGCACTATTCTAGAGAATGGGACACGTGGTGGTTTGAGGGATGTTTATTCTGTAGTTGTTGGATAAAATGTCCTTTGTATAACTGCTGGGTCCATTAATTTTACAGTGTTGACCAATGCTGGTATTTCTCTGGACTTTGTCAAGATAGTGTGTTCACTAATGAAAGTGAGTTACTGAGGTCTCCAGAAGTGGGTTTCTGAGATCCCTGGCTGATACTGTTTTACTGCTTTCCTTCCTGTTTAGGCTGACTACTTTATGAAATTAGACATTTGGGATGAAGAGTAGGTACACTTATCATCACTGTCTATCCATCTATCTATCTATCTATCTATCTATCTATCTATCTATCTATCATCTATCTATCATCTATCTATCTATCTATCTATCTATCTATCATCTATCTATCTATCATCTATCTATCATCTATCTATCATCTATCTATCATCTATCTATCTATCTATCTATCTATCTATCATCTATCTATCTATCTATCATCTATCATCTATCTATCTATCTATCTATCTATCTATCATCTATCTATCTATCATCTATCATCTATCTATCTATCATCTATCTATCATCTATCTATCTCTCATCTATCTATCTATCTATCTATCTATCTAATCAGTCTATTATTTATCTATTGCCTTCTTTTTCTATCCATCTGTTTATTATCACATTATCTATCTATTCTAAGGATAGATATGTCAATTGACTTCTTAGGACTGTGCCCAATACCTTTAACAAATAATGCTAGCTTTAAAAATATATAAGTGGAAAAATAAAATAGACTAGAGATTTCGATAAGTTTTGAATATATGAGAAATTATTAAATTCTCATGTTTTCCCTCTCCATTTTTTTTAGTATCTATACTGCTTAATTGCATCCATCTTTGTAAGGCTTTTAAAGATATATAATTTCATTATATTTGTAATTATATATTCATATATATTCATTATATATAATATATATGAAATTACATATATTTAAAATGTGTGTGAGTGTGTGTGTGTTGCCTACATATATGTCTGTGTATTCCACATGTGCCTGGGGCCTGCAGAAGTCACATGAGGGCATTGGATCCCCAAGAACTGGAGTCATGGATGGGTAGAACCACCATGTGGGCGCTGAGTCCTCTGCAAGAGCAGTCAGGCCTTTTAACTACTCAACCAGCTCTCCAGGCCCGCCGCTGCTATCTCTTGCTCTTGCGTATGAATTCGCTTTTCTTTTTCTGAAAGACAAAAAAGAAGAAAGAAGAGTTCTGAATCACCAGTTTGACTCAATAAATGTGTCTTTCTAACTAGTGAAATTCTAACCAGAATCCATTGCTTCTTCCTCAGAACGGGACATTTTCTCCCCTCAAGTTCATAATACAGAAACGCCTGAGAATAGAGTTACTGTGGCAGTTAGTATCGAGGTCCTATCACTTACAACCGTGCACTGATGCCTGAGGTGGAATAATGACAAGATTCCCCAGATGGAGTAGATGCTCATATACACGATAACAAAGATGGCAGCAAAGAAATGCACAGACATTAATAGCCACGAAGTGGTTAAGAGACTGAGGTGCAGCCGCTTTCCGGGTGCACTCCACTTGTCTTGTTTTACCAGGATGACTATGACGACATTGGGCCAAAGTGCAAGGGAGAGCAGAGGAGGCCTCCTGGAGCCCCGTGGCCAAAGGCATTAGTGCTGCACTGGTTAGGGTAGGTGAAAACAAAGCACTCATGCCTCCCTACCTGAGGTAAACTGTAAGACCAAGTGTCTGCAGACAGAAGCCGCATTTGGACTGAACGTGTTCATTGTTGTCATTACTCATTTTGCCTTATTAGGGAGGGGGTTAGGGTCACCTTCTAAGACATCACTAGAGCTAAGCACGGAGCTGTCGCGTGTCATCTGTAAGATCCCCGTTACACACCTGAATATCCATTATGAGGTGGCAATACTTAAGACAATATGAACTGGCAGAGTGGACTGACATGTGAATGCAGTCCGTATAGGCAGTGGTACTTCAGATTGAGGAAGAAAGGATGATTATTTGGGAAATTATATTTTAGTATCTTCAGGTATTTGCTGGGTTTTCTAAATAATAGTTCCCCTTTTGTTTTATAAATGACTTCGATTCCATTTGTGGTAGTCCAGGAATCCTGAGAGTGACATTTCATTGAAAAACTGGGCGTGTCCAGATGTGGGTACTGTGGCTACTATTCTCTGTCAAGTATTTGAGATCAAACTATTCTGCATGATACTGAGTTCAGATGTTGGGGAACCAGGAGAATCATGAGAAAACACTCTTACTTTAGTTTTAAGTTTTTAAAGGAATCCATGAAATTTGCTAAGGAACCTCTTTTTGCTCAATATTTCAAACACTATTGTTAAACTAGACGTATTTGTTTATGTTTGTTTAATTCAGAACCTCTTGAAGGCCTTTAGGTATATGTCCGATGGTGGCTTTAATGTTAGCATTTCACGCTGGTTCACTGGGAACACTGTCTGGATTCTCATGGCACTCTTGGCAGAGGCTGTGCTAATCTCTGTATTTATACAATATTTCTGTAGGAGCTGCAGAAGTGAACTCTAGGGCTGTTTCTGTAAGCGCCCTTCCACCTATGGAAGTCAGCATGACCTTAAATGTATTTATCATCTTCTAAAGCAGGCCACTTGTTACTGCCATTTATGTCTTTTGAGCTCTATGCATATGCTAGTTTCTAAGATGGCTTCTTGGCCTCTTGAAGACAGAGCTCTGGTGTTCTGAGATTGAAGAACCATCTTCTTTCTCAGCAATGTACACACATATGTTGGTGTTCTGGGCTGCAGGCTGCTGGCCTGGCTCCCCCAAAGGCTGGGGTGGTTTTTATCAGCTTCATGGAGCTCTGGTTAATTGCTCTTCATCCCCTGCTTTAAGAGGGAAGAGGGGGTTGCAGAGCAGACATTAGAGAGAATGCCTCACTAAAACCAGGCTAGGTCTGTGCCTGAGAAGGTTTGCAGAAACAGCCCAGGGCCATTCCTGGCTGGGCCAATCTAAGAGGCACAGGACTTTGCATGAAATATGTTATGCCCTCTCTGTGAGTTACAGTTTTGCACTAATGATTAAGTCTTAGCCAAATATAATTGCATATTTCACAGTCAAGGGATGTTTGCAGGGAAACTGTTTCCTGTGGATAACTGCCAGTGGACACTGAAGGAGATTTTTTTTTCTAGAACACATGCTTTGTCTTTTCTACCCTATATGAATTAGAAAGCTTGGTCAGTGATGCTTTAAATAATAGGATATAATCCATTGCCAGGCAGCCACATAATTACCAAGTCCATATCTATTTCCCACTAATTTTTCATTTGTAATGTGTCTATTTTGGAACGAGAAGAGAAACGGGCATGATTCTAAAATAGGAAGAGGAATAGATAGCGCTTTTTTTTTAAAAAGTTCTGGCAAAGAAGAGTAAAGACATTCTCGTCTTACTGCGTCTCCCCTCCCTGCATGCTTCACTGTCGCTGACAGACTGACACAGCTGACATCTTGCAGGATGCTGCTGGTTTCCCAAAGTAACGTGGGGAGTTGGACAGTAGCTTCAAGTAGTATAAGAAGGGAAGGTCAAGGTGTGTAGTGGTAAAGGCTGATGAAGCATGCTGGCTCCTGTCTGTGCTCATTCATGTTGCATGAATTCACAGAACAAACCAGGATCACCAAAGAAGTGAGACCATCTGCTATCACAGATAAGAAACATGCTAAAGTCACTTTAGTGCACTTGGTCCTTAAGGTGGCCTAGTGCTCTGTACTGTCTTGTTTTGTGTATCAACTTGATACAAGCTGGACTTTTCACAGATAATGGAGCCTCCCTTGAGGAAATGCCTCCATGAGATCCAGCTGTAAGGCGTTTTTCTCAATTAGTGATCGAGGGGGGTGGGCCTAGCCCATTGTGGGTGGTGCTGCCCCTGGGTTGGTAGTCTTGAGTTCTCTAAGAAAGCAAGCTGAGCAAGCCAGGAGAAGCAAGCCAGTAAGCAGCATTCCTCCATGGCTTCTGCATCCACTCCTGCCTCCAAGTTCCTGCCCTGTGTGAGTTCCTGTCCTGACTTCCTTTGATGATGAACAGCAATGTGGAAGTGTAAGCTGAATAAACCTTTTCCTCCCCAACTTGGTTCTTGGTCATGATGTTTTGTGCAGGAATGGAAACCCTGACTAAGACATGCTCTGAGCCAATGCAATTGGAGGCAGCGTGGGGAGGAACTATGTGTCAGGGGACCTGGGCTGCTTGTACAGTCCTCTTCTCTGCCTCTTGATTTTTTTTCTCCACCAAACAAAGCAGTGAGTCCTATGGACACACTGTATTCGTGTATCCCAGCATCCTCACGAGAGGAGGCATGTTAAGGGAGGGTCACTATGAATACTTTCCAGAGACATTTTATATTCAATTGTTTGTTCTAGGCATTGTGCTAGGCACACTCATGATTATTTCACATTAAACAACCTTTCTTTATTTCACAACTGGAGAAACTAAGGCACAGCATTTAATAGAACTTAGAGCCGCATAAGTAGCAAGTATCAGGGTTGATCTAGAACTTGTACAGTGCTGCAAACTCTGACATTGCGTAATACTGCCATCTGGGTTACGGCCGGTATTCCTGAGTGCCATACCAATGAGTGGTCCTGTAGATGATACCTTTGTGGTAAAGTCACATGTGCTATGGTTCATAGGCTTCACTTCTGAGATGCAGAAGAAAAGTGATGCTATAATAAAATTACCACGATATTTATACAAGTTAAACTGTAATAAAATGTCAATTGTAATTTCCCGGTGAACCAAATTAACTCAAGAACACAGTAAAAGCAATAAGGCAATTAAAGTGCCATACTGTGATACATCTAATTAATATAAAATACATAAGCATGGAAATAAAAATCTGCAATTGTATAAAGTATATTGAGACACGAAGATTATGGTAATAAATTTTACGCTGCATTTGTAATTGCATTAAAAGTAAATGGATCAAATTGTCTCATGGACTCAGCTTTGCCACTATCATTCTGTGAAATTGTTTTTAATTTTTTTCTTTATCCTTGATAATTTTTACATATATACAATAAGATATCATATTTACTCCCTAATTTTCTCCTCCAACTCTCCCTATATATTCATTAAATATATGCCCTTCTTAAACATCTGTCAATCAGAAGGAAAATAATTATAAAGAATTACACTTATTCTCGTTAGCACATATTTATGCAGATGACTTTCCCATAGTTAGTGTTGCCTCTTCCTTCTGTTGCTGTTTGGATACCTCTTTAAATTTGACTGTAGACAAGAGTTCTTAGCCCTCTCAGGTCCCTGCAGAGAAACCATGTAGTCCTACAAATGAGTGTTGATTTATGGATTCTCAGGACTAGATTGGGGCTTCATAAAACCTCTATCCCTTTTTCTAAAAAAAAAAAAAGTGATGACAAACAATATCAACTTATTGTTTACATAAATATTTTCAAGTAAAATACTCATAGGCATAGAATAAAAGAGAGTCTAGGAAGTGAATGCTTGGGGGTAGTTATAGACAGGAAGCTTCAGAGAGCATGATACAATAGGTTTGTTCTGAGAGACTTGTTGGCTAGTCTTCAGGACTAGTTAGTGTCTTGAGAGCTGGAGTTTAGAACCCAAGACTCTACATAAAATCTGGGCAGGCATGGCAGCTACCTGTGATCCCAGCACTCAGAAGACTGGGGTGGACATGTCCCTGGGCCAAGCTGACTCACTAGGCTAGCCAAATCGGTGAGCTCTGGGTTCAGTGGGATAACTTGCTTGGGTAAAGTGAAGTCGGCTGAGGAAGACATCTTGACGCCTGGAACTGGAGTTAAGGATGGTTGTGAACCACCACATGGGTGGTGGGAATTGAACCCGAGTCCTCTACAAGAGGAACAAATATTATTAACAACAGAGTCATTTCTACAGCTCCCAAATAAGCTCTCTTCCCTGTACTTTGATTCTTGTCAGGTATTTGTAACAAGAATAAAAAGAGAGAAAGAAAGAAAGAAAGAAAGAAAGAAAGAAAGAGAGAGAGAGAGAGAAAGAAAGAAAGAAAGCTACTGTATATTACATGACTAGATGTATGCTTACCAGGTAATTCTAACCTTAAAGAGATCTCTGATAATATGCAAATAGATTCATGAGTGATAGAGATGTAGGAGATTATGGAACAGGAGTTTAAGGAGGAGAGCACTGATATAGGTGTCAAATATCAAGAACTGAGCAAGGAAACAGCACAGGAATACAGGAGGCAGGTTCTGAGGGAAGCTGAGTGCGGCTCACGTGCTAAAGTTGGCTTGGAAGAGCACTGGAGAAGCCTGGTGTTGAGGGCATTTAATGATATGTTAAGGCATTTGGGCCTTGAAAGACATGCATGTAGGTAGTGGAGTCTAACTTTCTCTAAAAGTCATAAAGAACTTTCTTTAAAGGTACTTTTATTCTTTGCTTGAGAAAGGTAAGAACCACATGACAGGTTTTTTTCCAGGCTGTCAGCTCTTGGCTGGTGTGGCGAGATAGGACCAGTCCAATTTCAATTTCACTATCTTCTCTTCAGACACATTAGAGCGTGACCAGCAATAAAAATGGAAAACACACCCCACGGGTTGATAAATGCCTCTCGAGAAACACTCGTCTCCCCAGGGGCAGCTGCATTTCATAAGTTAGAGGAAGACTTAGTGAAGAATCACTTGTCTCCCATCCCTCCACAGTCAGGAACAGTATGGAAGTAAAATGCATAAAAGACTTAATAAAGAGTGTCCCAGTTACAAACTCTTGTCCTGCATAGTCCCACCACAGTGTAACCATGCGTGACTCATTAGAGCACAATTGCAGGATAGCTGCCTAATGATATTCAGTAAAGACTCTAACAGAGACACAGAAACCACGAGGATGACTGGTCTTGTATCATTAGAAATTTACAGAGCAGAGCCTATGAGGAGGGACACATTTATACCTGAACATTATAGTCATTTGCACTTGATGTCATAGTCACCATTAGAAGCCCCAATGACAAAGACGTATGGTGGTTCCCTGCGTTGCCATTTTATGCTTAACCTTTGGAAAGTCGACATGAAATACATTATTTTCCCACATTAATATTCATATGAACAACCCACTAAATTGAGAGTCAGGAAAGGCATATTCTATTTGGCACAGCAAATCACACTTCTTTGGAGTGTAGCTTTTGAGGAAAAAGCAAGAAGAGTAATTGAATTTTTGCTTATGGAAGAAATCAAGGAAGTGGAAATGGAGGTTGGGAGTGAAGGCGTGTGCAAGCTCCCATCAATGCTGGAGTTCCATCTACTTCCATGCGTCCCCCTCAATATTTAATCAGCGTGCAGAACTATATACCTTTATTTATGACTCTAGTAGACCACGGGGTAGGATGGTTTCTTCCTGTGATCACTGACCTGTATTCTAACCAGAAACCCTCTAAAATATTCACTTCTCACTGCATAAAACATGAAAGGTTTAAAACTTCCTTTCCTTCGCTTAGCATCTGTACTTGCTACTTCTAAACACCGAATTTCTAAATATGAATAAAATGCAAAAATAATATATTTCCCATTTTGATCTGAAAAACATATACTTTCCTCTCAGCAAGAAATTTTCGATTAATATTGTGCGATAAAGCCTTCTGCACTGGCTGTGGGTGTGGGTTGTCCCGTCTGAAGAACTTTCACATTTTTATTGTTAATGGATAGCAATTTAAACATCACCAGGGTGCTAAAGGCCTCCATATTTGAAAGAGAAATTCAGCACCACTCAGGTGTAAATGGAGGCATAGTAAGTCATCTTGGTCAGCTAAGCATTTTCACTTACTCAAGTCTGAGTGTCCTTTCTCATGATTTTTGGGTAGAGGCCTTTGTGGGAAAACCCCATCGAAGCTATGGGGTTGACTGTGTGTGCAAAGTTGTGTTTATATGTTTTAGTGATATGAACTTACAGACATTAAAGAATACATTTTGATGCAGAACTCTACCCTCTCCACAAGCATTTACAATTGTGAGACCACACCGAAGGATAGTGATGGAGAAAGTCCCTACTAATCTGGAAGTCTCCCTGAATTCCTATACCATCCCTGATCCTCCTTGACCCTTATACATGGTAATACATACTCCATTATCTGTCCCTAAGACTTTATTTTACCTTTAGATCCAGCTGCTTCTTACACAATTTCTTAAATTTATTTACATTGTAACCTGATAGGATGGTTATTTTTACTGTTGAGTGACAGTCGCCATACAAATAACTTTCCTTTTGTTTCTCATTTTACCAGCTGGTGGATACTTGTTACTTAGTTACCATTTTTTTTTTTCTAAAGAAAAAGAAAAGAAAAGAGCCTTTGTGTGTTGTACTTTATCTCGGGTGGATGTGAGGAGCTGCGCTGAATGACAGGTGCACATTTAGCATTGCAAGAAACTTCCAAGCCACGTTCTGAGACCTGGTCCTACTCTCTGTCCCCAGTAACAGTTCTTGGGGTCTCAGTTACTCCACTACCATCTAGTCTGATGAAGGCTTATAAGTTTTGATCTCCTTGGGACATGAGAATCAGAGTTTGTCCCTGCAGCTCTGTTTTGTGTTTATAGAAATACTGATTTCTTGGGATATTTCCTGACTAGTTTTCAGTTTTCAGTGGTGTGTCCAGTATTTTCAGTCTTCTCATTAGAAGTTGTAGGAGATCTTAACATACTGTAAACATAAAAATTGTAATGGATATGCATTTTAAAATATTTGCTTCAAGAATAAAGATTCCCCTTTAATTGTAAAAGCCTTTAAAAGGGTATATTAGAAGATTTCTGATGCTGTGGGATGGACCACACTCCTTTTCTACTCACTGTCTCGTTCTGATGCTCCTCGGTGCCACCTTTCTAACTACGTCAAATAGGAAAACCTTCTCTCTCACACTCTCTTACTGTCCCACTCCTACCCATTCTCCCCTTTAACTTTCTCTTTATTCTGAGCCTCCAGGCACTCTTAGTAAATGTGGATCAACTGTGTGGCTTTGGCCAGGCATTGACGATGGTCGGGGACTTTTATCAAGAAGGGAGGGCCTGGGATCAGAGAAAAGGCAGTTAGTGGACTTGATGGGATGACTTGAAAAGCAGCACAAAATCGGAGGCCCACTGAACGTCATGGCCCTAAGGAGTCTGGAGGAATACAGATACTTAGAGATAACAGTCACTGTCAGTCAACTGTACTGAAGGCTGTTGATGCTGAGATGGAATCCCAAGGGCTCAGGATTCCTGCTCACACACCCCCTCTTCCATCATTACCCCTGGTGTGTGCCATGCCCACCAATACTTCAGGCCCCACCCTGGCCCCCCCATTTCCTTCACCAATGATGTCAGCTAGGTAAGTGTTATAGGGTGACATCAGAGAGCTGGGAGATGGTCATGGTCTCCTGCCCAGAACCCTCTGCCTGCATCATCCATCAGCTTCAGTTCATCAGCTGAGCTTCACCATTTGTCCCACTACCATCTCCTCACTTTGTTTCTGATCAAACCTGAACCAATCACTCTATTCTGAAAATGTTCTGTTATTTTATTCCACACTAAAATGAGTCTTAATTGAAATTCCTTCCTTGCCTCTCACGATCTTATAGATATAAGATATCTCTTTGCTCATCAATTAAAATCTCCATCTAGAGACGTTGAAAAGCTTGATCAGGAAAGATACTTTCCGACACAATTCATAGAGATCAGATTGCACCCAGAACAAGCCTGTAATACTGGGAGATTCATAGTCCCCTAAACACAGTCTATAATTTCACGCTCTCTGCTTTTATCTATAACATTCATTTCTTCATCCTATCAGTGTGGATGTCTATTCTGTATCTACAGCTCTCCAGATGTGTCCTTTACAGTGCACTAACCCTTACAGGAAGTCTACACCATTATCCTGTGCACTTACACCAGCCATAGTTAGAATGCACACACTTCCTTTGCCCTGTATTATAGGGGTTTGTAAAACCCTCTTCCATAGAAGGGAATCTAATATTCTAAGGGTTTTTCTCAAATCTCTTAATGCAGCAGTTCGCATGGTATGTCCTTATCAAATGTTTGATGAATAAGCTTAAGCCAGAGTAAAGAAAGCATCAAGATTGAAAATAGAGCTATAAAGCCAAGACTGATAAAACCCACGTGAAGTTCCAACCATGACACTCTGTCCTGTACCCAGGATAAATGCTCCAAAGAGGCTCATTTCCTGATCTAAATCTGCTTAGCACCTGATCTTGTCTTGGTTCCTCCTCATTAGTGTCTATTAGCAGAAATACACTCTGTGCACACGCTATTTCCCATTAAGCAGGAACATCAGTTGATGGTACAATGTGCTAATGCCTCTCATGGTGAAAGGAAACCTTAAGGAAATTTCTTTAGAAACAACTCACCAACTACAAATGATATAAAGGCAGAATTTCATGTCTGCTTCTCACCTCAATTTGGTTGTTCTCACAGACCTTCTGGAAAGTTTGAAGAATCGTTTCTAAATATAAACAGATACATGCTCATGTGGACACATGTACACGTAGTCCTACACAAGCATACACATGTGTGCACATATAGGCACATATGTACATATAGACATTTGTACACATGCATACATGTGAACACACACATGCTTGAAGCATGTACATACAAATATGTGCACATACATGGTTAGTGTTCTCTCTACCATGTTCAGTGTGCATAGCAGCTACCACAGACATTACAGGGAAGACACAGAGCTTTATACTCCATAGCCAACACTGTGCTACAGTGCATGAAATGTGCACCAATTAAAAGCATGAGAGCACAAAATGCAGTTCATCAAGGCAAAGACACAAACGTTTACTGTCCTCAGCAGCCTACTCATTACGTCAGTGCCTGCTAACTTGATTAAAAAAAACCTTGATTTTTTTTCCTCAAAATTCCACTTGTATTTTATGATGCAGATGGACTCCAACCCAGGATTGAATTTTGCTCTCAGTCTTTTGCCTTTAGTTAAGGAATGGAAGAATTGTCTTCATGCGGCCCTGAGTACATTGAGGAGACCAGAATGCTAGGAGTTCTGTGCCTGAGAGTAATCCACTTAATTCACTTACTGTAGATCAGTTGTACAGCATAATCAAGTATGTATCTTCTTACAAAAAGGAGACATTAAAATGAATTAAACTCTAAATTGTTTAGTTAAGTTTGTGAGCCCTATGTGTACATGACAGATGGTTAAACCCAGACTATCAGGTTGGTGGTGAGGGGAAGAGTTGAATGAGAATACTTTGGTATGGTTGTTTTTATGGTGCTATCTAGGCGAAAGCACTGATTGTTATCAATAGATAAATTGGTCTATTTATCTATGGATGTACAGATGAGTATCAGGAGTGAAGTTAGCATGAAGCTTACACAGAATAGACTAAGTCTGACACACAAAGGGGAAACTGGATCACAGAGCATACCTTTAAGTTTTCTCTGCATGCATCTTCTCTCATGATGATTAAGTATTACAGATTTTATTCAGAAAATGACATTTATATAGCACCTGATTTTTCTATATTTTAAATATAGAAAATTTAGAAATATAGAATATTTTCTATATTTTAAATATATATATATATACATATATATACATATATATACATAATGTATATACACATATACATATACATAATGTATATATATATATATATATATAATATTTTTTCTAGGACTTTGAGTTGTTTAGAGTTTTTAGAGAGATAATATGGTGTGTCCACCCTTCCCTCCAAGTTTGTAGAAAAAAAAGGGCCAAGTATAATCAGGACCATGGACAGCACACACATGACCTGGACTTTGCCAACTTTGCTTTAATGTTGGGATTTTAATGATTTTTCTTCCATTGACGTTTTTTAAAGTTTTTAATTCTCTCTCTCTCCCTCTCCCTCTCCCTCTCCC
>NW_021620168.1:40382-58436 GCF_004785775.1 Grammomys surdaster | reverse complement strand
AAAAAGAGGGGGCATTAAAATAAAAATTAAAAAGGAGTTTAGAGAGTTAGCTCGATGGTTAAGAGCTCTTGCTGCTCTTACAGAGGATCAAGGTTCTGTTCCCAGCATCCACATGGTAGCTCACAACAGTTTGTAACACCAGTTTCAAAGAATTTAGTGTCCTATTCTGGCCTCTGTGGTCAGCAGGAATGCATACAGTACACTTAGATATATCCTAGCAAAATATACATACATGTAAAAATAAAAAAAATAAAAATCATCAGATGTATTTGTAGCTGTAAAACCACAATAACATGAATATTTTAAAAAATTTCTGACTTCATTATGGCAAGTTATTTCTGCTGAGGCCCCTCCCCTCTATGTCAGAGGTCAGCCTTCCCATGGGATCTGCACATGCATTTCCCCTGGGCATCCCTGCTCTCTTCCTTTTCATGTAAGGACACTGATCTCGAAGGGATAGACCCTACTGTTAACATCTCATTTCATTGTAATTGCTTCCTGAGCATTTACCCCCAACACAGCCACATCCAAAGCACTATGGGTTAGGGGTTGTCCCAAAGCACTATGGGTTAGGGGTTGTCCCAAAGGACTATGGGTTAGGGCTTCAACCTGGATTTCAGCTAATGAGAACAAAGTCAATCTCTAGCAATGGAAACTCAACAGGATAAATAATCCAACATCCTATACATTTTTGTATATATGAGATAGCATGACACCTGGAATTTGATTTCTGTTAACCTGAACATCTGTGCTCCTAAGATGAACTTGGGGCAGTACATTAATAAAACAATTAAATAGAAATGAAGAATGTTTCTTTTTAAATTGGATGGTGGGTTGATTTTACCATTCTCTTCAATTTTGTCATAACATTTATAGAAATGTTTAAATATAAATTAGAAATTAAATTTAATTCATTCCATGGAAGGATCCTATTTTTGGAATGTTTAAATCTAGATAGTGGGGTTTTCTCATACTCATGTAATAAGCCTTATCCGGCAGCCTGTCGGGATCATTGTTTGAGCAGCAGTGATAAACTTTGTCTTTTTTTGGCATTATTGAATTCACTCTTAGGCCTGAACACAGACTTTCATGTCTCACTGTAAAATGCTCTTTAGGCTGTGCTTCTGACTCAGTTTTCTCTCTTGCCATTCACCAAGTATTCCCCAAACTCTTCATTCTTGCTATAGTCAACTATGTGTAATATGATGAAAGGCTCACCAGAATTGTGCCTTTATGGGGCTTGCTGACACAGGGAACGCTTGCTTACACAGACTGAAATGTGTCTTGAATCAGTGTCTGTTGGACACTCTTACCACCTTTGAGACTTTCCTGCTTGATAGTACACGAGGATCTCCATTTCCTGTGTGCAGATGGCAGTGAGAGACTGGAGATTCTCTCTTTGTTCTGTTTCTAAGCCCTTTCCCTGTCTCTCTCCATGTTTGCTTCTCTGGGTCTCATTGCATCTATGTTGTCCACCTTGCTTTTTTTTTCCTTTCAATATGTTGTTCTGTCCTTCTGTTTCTACGTGCAATCCTTTCCTCCTTTCTCGTCTTCTCATATTGATTCCCTCCATAACTTGATTGAAACCTAGTCACAGGCATGACGCTTGTGAGCCAAAGAGCAGATGGGCTGACAGTTTTTGTATCATTGGCACAGTGGTTTGGCTTCTGAATCTGAAGTGCTCTTTTCTTTCCCATCATCCACCGGATGAGATGAGCTGCCTCTTGCCCACAAGGGCCTGGCAGATACGGTCTTTGGTGAGAAGGACTCTGTTGATGGTCAGCAATGGAAAACCCTTATTCTTGCCTGGCAAGTTTGTATGGTTTTGTGTGCTGAATGCTTCTCAAACCCTAGGAAAAGAACATGGGCAGGGGCTACTGCATCCCAATGTGGGTCAGGCTCCATTCCTCGCCTGCAGACTTGTTTTCTGATGCCTTCAGACTGTCTGTGCCAGTAGCTTGGACAGGGCTGAGCATGGTGATAAAATTCAGATTGCAAAGCATAGTCCCAGATGGGAAGCAGGAGCTTGGCTTGAGAGATTCGTTACTGTGATGTAAACACTGTCTTTCCACGGTTCCCATTATTGCTTTGTACCGTGACCAGTTTTTATTTCTCTGGTCGTAGCCTGAAAAATCTGGCATGCCAAAAATGTCATGTCCTAGAAAGATTAATTCATAAAATGCCTTGTATTTGTAGGCGAGTTAGTGGAATTGAAAATTTTAGAAATAAGTAATAAAAGGAAACAGATTTCAGAGTAAAATATTCATGAGGATTTTTCCCCCCGTCAAAGTTTCCACTTACAGGTTGAGAAGTTAGGTCAGTGTTACTTCCAGATGTTTCCTTCCTTAAGTAGACTGGCAAAAACTGACGCCCAAATTTCGCCTTTCATCTCTAGCAAGACAGAGAAGTTATTCCTTGTGGGTAGAAAGCTTATTCAAACTACAAATGTCTCAAAGGATACAATGAGGTTTATCAAAGTGACTTTTACACTCATATTTTTTTCTTTAGATAAAACAAGTCTGAAAATTTAGGGAAGTATAGACGTGCCAGACGTGTTTGGATTGTCTACTGAGGAGTGGTGGGTTCACTTCTGAGCCAGGCAGTTACATATCACATAACATAAAAGGCTTTTGGTAATTGACTACAGGAAGAAAGATGCGTTTTGGATCATGGGTCCAGAGGGTTCCAGAGGGTCTATGGTCACATGTGCATGCAGCTGTGAGCCTGAATTAGGGGCAAGTACAGAAGTGAGTGTGTGGTGGACGAGAGCTGTGTTACCATGGCAACTGGGCAGGAGGGAGAGCCATCTGAATGACAAAATCTCTCTGACGTCATACTTAGTATGACCAACCTCTTCCTACACTGTTCCACCTCCTAAAATCCCCACTGTATCAGAATAGTACCATCACTTAAGGACCAAACCTTCCACAATGAGTGTGTGATGGACCTGTCACTCAAAGCCCTACCAACTATAACAGCTCTGTGGACTGTAGGAACCTTAACTGATGGCTGTCTATAGACCTGATTTAAGATCTAGCTTTTTTCCATTGGTTGCTGTTCTCCATTCATTCTAATGGCAAAACAGGGTATTCAGAGTCTTTAAAGAAAGTATAGTATATATATCTCCAAAATAAAAGAGGAAAACTCGTTCTACTCTCCTTCCTATAACTCATATATGCATATGCACACACAGAGATACACATACACATATATGCATGTGTGCTGGTTGTCACTGCCTGATACTTGATAATTCTTGATTATCTTACTGTGTTGTCCTCCACTGCATAATCTGGGAACAGCTCTGTCTAAGTTGATTTGTGGGTCACTCACTATTCTAGAAAGTAGAAAGTCCCAAGGAATCTTCTACACTCTGTTGGAGGAAGAGGTTCGTGTTTGAAGTCACTGAGATATAAGAGAGGCCACTATGTAGGCTGAGTATCTCTTATCTGAGACTATGGTTGTGACTGTTCCCTTTTTAGATGTTTTTGCATTCTGAGATCTTTACAGAAACATGATCTCTTGGGTTTGGAACCTAGTTGCAAATGCAGTTTTTATTTAAGTTTTGGATGTACCTTATACACATGACCTAGAGATAACTTTATGTTATAATGTATTTATGATAGTTTTAATTGTCAGTTAGACATAACCTAGAATTATTTGGGGGAAGGGCCTCTGAGAATGTCTGTGAGGGGTTATTTTAATTATGTTTATTGATGTGTAAAAATCTGCCCACTTTGGGTAGCACCATTCTCTAGGCTTGGGATCATGACCTGAATAACAAGGTAAGGCTCTGAGCACCAGGATGAATGCATTGCCCTCTTCATTTGGTTATATGTGCAAAGTAACAGCTGCTTCGAGCTCCCGGAGCTTTGACTTTACTGCTATAATAGACTGTAACTGAAACTGGAATCTAGAATACTCTCTTTGCACAGACACTCTTTAAACTGGACTGTTGGTATCCTGACAACAGAGATTGGAATGGCCCCAAAGAACTACTTCTAAACAGGTCCACATCCCCTTGTGCTATTTATCATTTTTTTATCCCCTACCTTTGGATGGTGGGCTAGAAGAGGGGTTGAAGCATTTGAGAACACTTATTAAACTAGCCTTTAAAATATATAAGCCTACATCCATCAATCATTTATATTGTATAAATCTGTTTCTAATGAAAAGTACTCTTGTCATGTGATTAACTAACTTCTGAGTCTCATGTTCTGCCAGGCCAGGCTATGGCAGCTCAACATAGGAGAATGCACAGTAGCTATGGTTTGGCCTTCTCTCAACACATTGTTATTTTGTTATTTTAGTTCTGGCATAGACAAGAGTAAGAACAGCTTTGGTATCTCCAACAATTACAATGCAAACATCTATTTTATGCTGTCTCTTTTTCATCTGAGGAAAGTTTCTCCTCCATAATCCTGACACATTATATATGCTGATAATAAATAGCAATTTATGCCTGGCATCATGGAGAAGCAGTCACAGAGAGGCCTGTGATCTCCACAGACCACAGCAGATAAAACAGGGCACTGCAATTAGCATCCAGTGTGAGCCCGGGAGAAGCATAAAGAATGAAAAGGGTGTATGCATCTCTGTTCTGGAAGGATTTTAAGAGAACTAAAGCAAAGGAGGATATTAAAGTGGCAAGATAATGATTCCTTTTATAAGTCTACCCGGATACCAGTGACCATTGTAATCTGTGTAAAAAACATTCATTTAATGTCTAATGGGTCACAGAAGAATAATAATGTTAATTCAATATTTTAGCCCAGAAATCATCTCCAGAAGTTGTTAGCATGATAAAACTAACCCTGGAAAGTTAGAGTCAGCTCCATCAGTGTTTGTGGGTGCAAGCTGCCACAGTTCATTAGAAGCAGAGGTTTAGCTCTCCTCTGGAATATGAAGTTCTTTATGGAATGGTATCACCATCTCTCTGTTGCTGAAGGAACACTGCCAAGATTATCTGTACTGTAAAGCAGCTTTTCTGATTGTGAGGACACAAGAAACAGTTGACAGAGGATGGTGACATTGTTGTTGTTCTCTGTGGAGTCACTGTGAGGATATTTGTTCCGTGGAAAGAAATCAGACAGTAATGTATGAATTTCTGAGACTATGAGTTTGTATCAATTTTTATCTTTTATAACCAATTGGAGATATGGGACCAATGACACCCATGTCCTCTGTTACCATAGTTTCCACCTCATCCCCGTTCCCATAAGTAACCAGGATGGAGACCTTCTAGAACAATGGATAGATACTGAGAAAATATCAACTAAAGCCAAATTGAGAATGACCCTCTTAGTCTTCTTGCTTGAGGTATTTTGTTCACATGCACATTGTGTGGAAATTTTTACTCACTTTGACACTCAAATTGTCCCAACAGTAGTAATTTCAAATTGGTACTTTGCCATGCTGTGTGTGAGCACTGCCTTCCAGAGCAGCATGGTAATGTTGGAACATGGTAGACAATCACTGCTCCAGACCTGGCGCCAGCTTTTGCCAAGGTTTGCAGTTCCTTTTAGCAGAAAAGTTTGTTAAATGGAGTTTCTGTCCCCAAGAGACTCTGGCTTCTCTCAGCCATACAGCCAAAGACAATGAAGTCTACAATCTTTGCACTTATACATATGTCTGAGTGGACACATCCATGTTTGCATATCTTTGTGTGTGTGTGTGTGTGTGTATTAAACAATATTTATGAGATTATTGCCCTTTGTTTTTAGTTTGGTAAAATATTTTCACTATAAATAGACATAATTTTTCTGAATTTATTAATTTAATTATATTAAACTCTTCACTTACTCCAGTGATTTAGAGAACATTGGTTCAATGCTTAAACATTACCTTGCTTTGGAAGTCATTTTGATGTATCTCAATACATTTATTTTTAACATTTTTTGAGAATTTCTATATGAATATTATGTTTAAATTATTTTTACCCTTCTCATCTTCTAATTCCTCCTTTCCTTTCTACTTTCTCTCAAATTCATGATTCATATATGTGTGTGTATGTCTATATGTGTGTACATACACACACATATACATATACATATACATATACATATACATATACATATATATATGCTGATGAATTAATTAGTATTGCTTATCTATTCACGTGTTTAAGACAGATCACTCCAGATTAGATAACCTAACAGGGGCCTTCTTTCTGGAGAAGACTGATTCTTACTCTCTGAGCAGCCACTGATTGATGATAGCTCTTCATGTAGAGGTGGGGCCTTATGAGATTGCTCCAACCCTGTCAGCAGTCAAATGCTTGTGCCATTGTGTAGATATTGTTTAAGCAGCCACATTGTTAAGATTTCACTTGCTGTGTGAGGAAATATGTTAGTATAGCATGTAGTTTAGGGTTTTGTATCTGTGGTCATGAATTGGCATTGGTCTTAGTTTCTTTGCATGTAATATTTTTGTGACTATTTTTTTTTATTAAGTACCTGATGTCCTTTGCTTTTCTGAAGAATAGTTTGTACGACATTGCTATTTCTTTCTGTATAAATCTGAAGAATTTATTGGTTTCATTCTTTGGACTGAAGTTTTCATTTTGAAAAAGTTGTTATTTCAGGTTTACTTATATTTTTTTATCATAATGATGCTATTTAGAGTTTCTATTTTTATTTGAATATGTCTCAGAACGTTTTTCTTTGTAAAGCATTTTCTAATTTTGTCTGGAGTCTTTAAACTTACTGGCTACTGCCAAAATAATAGCAAACTGGCATCAATATCTCAGCTCTCCAGGCTGTGATTTCAGTGGAGGAACACAAGCACATCAGTAGTCTTTTAAACAGAAATGTAGATCATGAAAAGAAACTAGAAATTCTGGTATAGTCCTTGTAAGAGAAGGGATACAAGATGGCAAGTTCTAATGTAGGAGGAAGCCATTCACTGGACTGTGCACCCGTTAGTCATCTATGGTTGGGGACTATCCACAGTACGAAGTGAGCATGAAAGCAGCCTTATAAATTGCTTGAAGGCTAAAGGCTACATTCTTATCCACTTACAGTTAATAGAGGCTAGAAGATGTAGAAGGAAAGATAAGAGGAGACAGCCCAACAGTGTATTCAGTGGCCACTTAGGTTTATTGATCTAGATATGACCCACTGTAAGCCAACACACATGCACGTGCATGCACATACATGAGTTCAGATACCTGTGGAAGCCAGAGGAGAGTATCAGCTCTTCTGGAACTTGAGTTGACAGACAGCTGCTTTATGAGTATGGGGAACTCTGATACTCTGCAAGAGCACTACATACTTCTGACTACTTAGCCATCTCTCTAGCTCCTAAAACAAGAACATTTTTAAAAGGTTAGACAGAATTCATTTTCCATAAAGCCCAATGTGGAACTTACAGGTTTACTACAGGAGAGCAGGTAGACCAGTAGGCTGAAACAAGAACCGCATAAGCAAAAAGACACATTCCTGCTATGTTTGGATGAGTGGGTGAAGCCCTCTTTTACTGACGTTGCTATATTAACTAAAATGTTGATTCTAACAAGTTTGAGGCATATGAATGAATTAAAAATGCCATACTCGCAGGATAAAGAACACTCAATAGAAAATGTCCTTGATAGTCTGTAATTGGTGAATGTAGAATGAATGACTAGAGGATTAAAGGAAAGCTCAATAATGTCACACTAACAAAGACTGTTGATACAGGTTATATATAATATACACATACTATATACACATGTTATATACATATACTATATACATATGCACATGCATATATATATATATATATATATATACAAATATACATATATAATTCAGAAAGAATACTTGACTAGTCATGCATTGCACATGCTCCCAAAGCTGGCTTATATTTATCATTACTATCTCACGTAATAGACAGTTGCTCTATAGGCTGTGTGGTAACTGCTGCATACCGCTTACATATTCATTTGTATAATCAGCATGTGCACTGTTGAAAACATATACTTGGATAATATGTCTGAAGACCATTGGCGATGTGGATGCTGGGATTAGAACTTATTTATTAACATGTGTGCTTTTAACCATGGAGCCATCTACCCAACTCAGACCAACTGATGTTTAACTAGTTGTAGAACCATGATAATGCCATGACAGAAATACAAAACAGCTTTACAACCACATCAACACCCAACTGTGGAGTCTATCAGTCATTCTATGTCCTAGGAAACTGAGCTCTGGTGTTTTGCTACAGTGAGAAGAAATGCTTTCTGGATTCACATAGCTGTACTGTTGAACTTGTAGCATTTAATGGGCAATGGTGTGCTAATGTGGCTAATAAAACTGAGAAAAGCTTTGTAGCACTCCACATGAGACCCCAGATTCTCCTTAACCAACCTTCTAAATGACTATATTTGACATCTTAGTTTTCAGAGATTGAACTATAGAATTGCTGTGGCTTATATGTGGATTATAACAGTAAAACAGAGGCATTTCTAGCTCTCAATAAGCAGATTGTCATGTTTCTTTTCTTGTGTAAGAGAAAAAGCCTTCCAGAATAGGTAAAGGGCATCTCTGTCGATGTGGTGGTCTGTAATAACTTATGAATTACCTGCGGAGGTGAGATGTTGCACTGCAGAGGTTATTCTTGTTCAGCAATTGATTTTTGTCCTTGCATTTGAACACACAAATCTGTTTTAGGGCTGATTTATTATAACATGCCTTTAATCAGTGATATGAATAACTGTAATCCATGAATTTTACAAGGTCATTGCTGTTTGGTACTGGTACAGGCTCACTGAGGCAAGGTCCCCAAAGTTGCGATGACTGCATAGCTATAAAGTGTTCCAGCAAGAGTCCCTGGCCTGAACAGGAACATTGGAAAAGAATAATTGAAACCAGGAGGCTTGACACACAATTAACAACCCCCCCCAAGTCTATTTTAAAAAAGAAAAAAATCCTATGAGTTTAGACATTCAGTCATGTCTTATCTTGCAGTAAAGACTTGGTGGTGGAGGAATGGTCGCTTAACAGTGGAATACACAGCTGCAGGAGGAGGGGGTCATGGCCAACCTTAGTCTCTGATGCTAGGAATCTAAGACAATTCATTCAGCAGGGAAAGAATGAGCTGGCCCTACTGACCTCAGTCCCTTCCTATCACTGTGGGTATGAGCTTCATGGAACAGAAGATTGTAAAGCAACCCATAGCCTCTTAAGTTGGCTGAGTGGGCATGGGGGCTCAGATATGGGAAAGGCTGGGCCACTTGATTTGCTTGCTTCTCCTGAGGAAATTCTCTACTCTTTGGTTTCTGTCTCTGAGCCACAGAGGTGGCTAGGTGACTGATCTGCTTCTCTGCCAACACTGACTCTGCCAACAGTGGCCACACTGACCACTCTTGAGTTGGGAGGGCAAGCAAGCCTTCCTTGCAGTAGGCTGAAGCCTACGGTTCCCCTATGCCTTCTCCGTTCCCTCCCTGCGATTAGGCAGCATTGGTTGTACTATGTCCTGACTAGGAGATAGCTCTTTATCTGAAATGGCTCACTCTGAATTTCTGGAAAGGCTTCCTCCCTTCAGATCCACTGAGATAAAGACTTTTGGCTGAACTAAGCCACCAGATGCCCTACCGCTTCTTATGGTTTCTTTAAACTCTGCAGGAGTGTAGAAATGGTCCATTTATGGGACTGTTTACAATAGCTCTATGTGAGTGGATTTTACATCTCCTGCCGGGACCATGATGCCCAAAGCAAAGAAATAGCAGGCACCCTAGCAACCAATCAGTAGGGTTTCAGTATCCCTGTGGCACTGTCTAGTGTGGGGCTTTCAACCTTTGTGAGCTACAGGCTCTTGTATGTGTGTGAGTGTGGGTAGTTTTGCTTACTTAATCATATGGAAAGGATATTATATACTTGATAATCTAAAATTAAAAGTGGGAAAGATTATCTGAATAGGGTCCTTGCTGGTAGAGACAGCCTTTGGTGTTAGATCTCTGTGAGGATTAGTGAAGGCTGCCTAAGACTCTGACTAATCGAGAAATGAAGAGTTAGACATATCACTACCATGATGGTGAGACATTGTACTATCCTGTGTGTTAGAGGAAAGGGGAATAGTGTCATGGATCAAAAGCATGTGCCCAGGGCCATCTCCCCCAAATCACAACAATAAAAATGAAAGTCTCTTAAAAACGAAGATCCCTTTCCCTCTCCCCACTCCCTCCCTCCTTCCCTTTCTCCCTCCCTCCTTCCCTCTCCCCATCCCTCTCCTTCTCCGTCTATCTCTCCCTCCCCCCTCACTCTCTCTCACACACCCCACACCTACAAATGTGCCTTAAAACTCTCACATCTGTGTGTGTCGATCAGAAAACAGGCTACCTGTGTAAGTTGGCTTATCTCATCACTGTGAGGTGCAGAGGGCTGGTGCCAACAAACGAGAGATGTTGGCTTGGCAGACAAGGCTGGCACAGAGCAGACACCAGAGTCCCACAGCCTGTCTGCTAACTGCTAAGGCATCAGCCATGGCTTCGCCAATGAGAGAGTTGCTGCTTGTTGTGACTTCCCTCACAAACACAGGGAAACCAAGTCAGCAGCTGTGAGCACAAAGTGACAGAACACTTGAGTAAGGAACAGACATACATTTGCTGCCAATAGTAGACACAGTTTATAACCAAGAGAGGAGCAGATCCTCACTCCATCTCCTAGAGAAGCCAGTTTGGGTTAGTAAACAGTGTGAGGAATCCTCTGGTGGGGGTGTTATTTACACGGACACAAGCTTGAATTACATTTCCAAGTTTCAAGAAATCCCCGCAAGTCTGTTTCTTATATTTGAAATCTCAGGAGATGACAGAGATCTTGTTACCTACAAGCTTACACACACACACACATACACACACACACACACATACACACACACACATACACACACACATATCACATGCATGCACCCATATGTGAGCCCTAACACTCTCACAGTTGCATGCCAATCAGAAAGTGGGCTGCCTGTGCACTGCATTTGCCTGCTACGGTTGCCTTCCTCCATCCAGGGCATCTCTTTCACTCTCCTCCATTGTCCTAGAACGGGACATCTGATGTAATAAATTCTCTCTGCAGGACAGTTGCATGTGTGAACATAGAAGGCATTGCAAGGTGTAGCCAAATGGTCTGTGGAGGCATCATGGCTATCATGGCAGCCTGAATGCTTGAGGCACAGAATGTGCCCTCTATTTCCCTCCCCTCCTCCTCAGTGACAAGCAAGGCAGAGACAATGGGACTCTGGATTACTTGTGACTCAGGAGGGTGAAATTCCACACTAAATATGGTGGAAATGCACGCTATGCCATGGAGGGAGAAAGGTACTTTGGATGAGAGACTTGAGGGAAGAAAGGGATGGAGAGTTGGGCTCCTTTCCAAGGTGCTGAGAGGGATTTGAAAGACCGGAGGCAGGATGTCATGTCTAATCACCAGAAGGGGAACAAGGGAGCAGGTAGGTCAGTTAACTCAGCTTAGTGAAAGTCAGCAGGGGAACTTGCGGATTATAAAGCTATGTGCGATTAAATGTGGGGGTGACTGTGCAGGGCTGCAATGGCAGAATACGGGGTATGAACCCAGATTGCACCCCTTGACTTTGATAAGTGTGTGTGTGTGTGTGTTTGTATATATGCATGAGTGTGAATGCACATGCGTGTGGACGTGAAAGGTTTATATTTAATGACTTTTCCCTATTGTTCTACTTCATTAATTGAGACAGGGTCTCTTGCTGAACCTGGAACATCTAGATTCAGCCAGTTTAGCTACACAGCTCATCCTTGTGATACCCTGTCACTGCCTCTTGATGGCTAGAATTATAGGCCAGCCAACCACTGATTTTATGTGGGTACCAGGATTCTGAACCCTGCTCCTCAGACTCCTGTGGCAAGGGCCTTGTCTGTTGCTCCAACACCTTGACCATTGATATTGAACTTTATTTGCTGGCTTGACCATACACTGGTGTAGGAGCATTTGCTCCATCAGGGTACATATGGCTGTAGATGTTTTTTCTTTGTTGTGTTTATCAGATATGATTGACATTCACAATCAATTGGCCTTAAGTGAAGTTTGTTTTTTCCCCATAGTTTAGACAGGTCACATTTGTTCAGTCGGAGGTTATCAGCGCAGGGATGGATGTTACTCAAGTACAGATGAATTACGTCTTCAGGATGCAGTTCAGAAATGCTTCCTGCAGCTCTGGACTTTGGGGTTAAGGCTATCACTGTGTTGACTCTTACCCATGTCTCCAGCCTGCCAGTTTGTCCTGTGGATAATGGGGTTGTACCATTTAATTGTGCTACCCAATTAAAAGCTCTTTAGATAGTTCTCCTACACATATATTCTGTCTTTCCAGGGACCATTTCTGCAACATGTAACAGGGTAACAGAGAAGAGTGACAGAGTCACTTCCTGGTCTTCTGTGATTGGGAGGCTCCTTTGGCTCACAGGATGGGCTGTGGTACCAGGCCAGATGCAATCACTCATCCAGTGCGGGCACAGCTGTTTGGAGATAACCTCCTGCTTTCTTTTTGGATTCAAAGCTAGTACCGTAGGAGGGAATTCATGCTTGGTGCTGTAAACTTGTTAAAAGCCCATGGCTAAGAAGTCACAGGTTGTTGAAGGGTGACTTAGCTTTGCTAAATGGACAGGGTGTCAAACCACATTCTTAATATTTATCTTTATATCCTAAGACTAGTGCTGCTCCCAGCCATAATTGGAAAAGCTTCTCTTGGCAATGGGTGATAGTTAGTTCATAGACCCAAACTTGTCAAAGGAATAAATAATCACTGAGTGCTAGGTCCTAAATGGGACATGTATACCATCTACTTCTATGATCACCAAACACTGTGGAAAAGGAGGCAGAAGGATTGGAAGAGCCAGAGGATGAGGAGAGGACCATGAAATGATACCTTCTGGAAATGACATGCCTACTACAATTAAGTATGAACACACACATACTCAGACACACACACATATCTACATACATAATACACTTATATACACCTACACACACATACACACATATGTATACACATATTCCCACAGATACAACACATACACACACATACATACACACACATAAACATATGCACATATATATACATATACACATACACACACATATGTACACACTCATTCCCACAGATACAACACATACACACACACATATACACACGCACACATACACACATGTGCACATACACACATATCCACATACATACACACACAGACAGATACATACATACACATATACACATGCACACATATACACACATACAATCAAACTGCATAAAATATAACAGGGACAAACTGGGAAGAAGAAATGGGTCAGCAAGAGTGGGAGAGGATCAACAGAACGTAATGGGGTGGATATGATCACAGGACATCCTATACATGGACAAAACTGTCCAAAATTAAAATATCAAATGCTGTGACAGTCTGAGGTTGGTTAAAACAGCACCCTTGTCCCATTATGCCTGCAAGTCACCAGGTCATGAGTGACAGGAAAACACATGACTTAGAATTTTAACCAGAACAGTGTGAGGTGATACCCAGGGAGAAGCCAAGATATCCTCACAGCACAGCACATCCTGTCAATGCCGGTGTACAGCTCCACGCAGGAAGGGAGAGGGGATGACCACAGAGAGTATTCCAGTCAAAGGACTGGCTTGAAAATCTCACATGACTAATAACCAGAAGACAGTGACTTTAAACCCAAAATGGCTGTGGAGTGCATCTAGTATTTTCATTGTTAAGTAGAAGCTGCGGTTCAGGTGAGAAATAAAAAGGATGGCAATGTAGGGTGTTTTCCTTCTTTTGTTTCGAGGAATTGAACACAAGATGGGCTGTTTTAAAGTGAATGGTCCAATGGTGTCTATGATAGTATACAAGGCCCTGCAGCCACTGCCTGGCTCAAACCATTTGTCACTCAAAAGGAAGGCTGTCCTTTAAACAGCCTCTACTCTTTGTCCCTCCCCTGGCAACCACAGTCTGGGTTGTGTCTCTGTGGACCTGCCCATTATGTACATGCTCACATAGTGAGTGATGTGGACATGCTGCGTGTGACCCTTTCCACCTAGCTTCTGCCGCTTAATCAAGTATTTCTCCATCTGTCCACCCAGTAGTTCCTCCCCGCTTTACATGGCAAAAATGTCGTGCATTTACACAGCAACATACTTGTCCATGCATGTGTTAGTGGGCATTGGCGCTGTTCCCACGTCTGACGAATATTAATGGTGCTGTCTGACCATTTGTGCCAGGGGATGTTTTTCCTTGGTTGAGGTGGTAAGGGTTCACAAACGGTAGCATGTAGTTCAGGCATTCCATTTATTTCCTGTGTGTTTAGAATGACCCTGAATTCCTGATATTCTTGCTTCCAGATCCTCAGGGCTGTGTGTATGCCACCACACCATGACCTTAGATGACTGTGGGATCCAGGATCCAGGGGGTGGTGAGAGAGGCTGAGTCACAAACTGGGTAAACAGACAGACGCTAGAGACCAACACAGGGGTGCAGATCCTGTATTGCAAAACAGCAAGCATTCTTTTTTTTTAAATACACTCTTTGGACAAATGGGGAATTGACAGGCACTCTGGAGTAGCCAACCATCCCATTGGGATTATGGGGAAGTACCAGACCACCAGCACCAACAGGAAGGGGAGACTTTAGTAAAGATGGCGAAACAGCCACCTACTGCTCTGCTCCTGGCCCAGTCTGTGGTTTCACTAGCTTGCTAGGAGCCTCTATTTTGTGTCACGTGGTACACCAGCAGATTTACAATTAGAGAGGTGAAGCCTCCTTCACTGTCTTTCAGGCCCTACACACGGGACTCAGTACCCACAGATGATGTTTTTAACTTTCCAGAAGGAATTTGCCTAGGAATGGAATTGTTAAATCACTCAGTAATTCTCTGATTAATATAAGGAGAAACCAAATTGTTTGGTACCTTTTCGAGCCATTTTGTACTATGCACCAAGGCATTGAAGGAGGGCCCACATCTCTCTATGTCTATGACATTTGTAACCCCCCTTTTTTCTCTTAATTTAAGCTTCCACTCATCATGGCCGTCTAATCAGTACAAGGCTGACTTCACTGAGACTTTCGTTTGTAGCATTGCAGTCACTGCTGACAAAAAGCATCTTTCAAAATGCTTGTTGGACATTGAACATTTTAGTAATCATTTATTTTATCTGACTTCTTTCTTTTGATAGCTTTATGGCTTTAGTTATTACATTTCAACCATTGTTTGATTTTGAATCAACTATTGTGTGTGGCTCGAGGCCAGTATCACTTTTGTCGAGTGGAAATTCACCTTTCCCAGAACCATCTGTTGAAAGGTCAATTTCTTAACAATTGACTTCCCTAGAAGCTTTGATGAAAACAACCTGGGAAACTTTATTTTTAAGTGTGACGGTTTGAATATGCTTGTCCCAGGGGACAGCACGATTAGAAAGTACGTCCCTGTTGCAATAGGTGTGTTACTGTGGATGTGGGCTTTAAGACCCTTGTCCTAGCTGCCTGGAAGCCAGTCTTTTCCTGGCAGCCTTCAGATGAAGATGTAGAACTCTCAGCTCCTCCTACACCATGCCTGCCTGGATGCTGCCATGCTCCCACCTTGATGATAATGGACTGAATCTCTGAACCTGTAAGCTAGCCCCAGTTAAATGTTGTCATTATAAGAGTTGCCTTGGTCATGGTGTCTGTTCACAGCAGTAAAACCCTAAGTAAGACAGCAAGTTGTGACTGAAGTTTGTTTCCTTTTCCCATTTCAGCCAGAAGAGTAAATAATATCATAATTGTGGATAGTGAGAATTGGGTAGTTACTGTGAGGAGATTGGAGGAAGCAGACAGAAAAAAGGGGCCAGAGCATCTTGTTCTGAGCCTTTTGAACATAGCTCAGTCTTGTTCTGGACTTTGATCAAGCCTTTGTCCTCTGCAAGTTCTACACAACTAGCAGCTACCTGAATTGTTTTTTCACATCTTCAGTGGGGGTGGTCCTCAGGAGCATTTTTACCATGCCCAAGAGAAATAGCAAGATAGAAAGACAACTATACTTGTCACTTCATTCATGCCTACCCTTCGGACATGTGTGTATAAGCACATGGTGGGGGAGTGGCATAGGCAAAGGCAGATCTTACAGCCTCCTACTGAGACCAGAGGGCTCAAGGATGCTGGCAGTGTATCTGAGTACCCTGGACCATGACCAGCTCTCATGAAGGCATTTTCTACTCTGATTATTAGTGGTCAGTCACCATCAGGCCTGGAACTTCTCACATGTACATCGTGTGTCTATGGCAGAATGCCCCTACCCAGGTAACCCTCCCAATCTGCTGATTTTATTCAGAGAATTAATATCCCGCTGCAGGCTTTCTGTTTTGCATGAGAAGTAATTAAACATGGAGCTGATGGCAAACATCTTACACAAACATATACCTTTAAATTTACTTGTGTTTAATAGAGTTTATGGATTTTCCTTCCAAAGAGTTTCTTTGTTTCTTTTACTATTGCAAATGGTACATGACACCATTTTTGTTATAAAAATGTTTCATTTTATGGAAATGTTTTAAGTTGAAATAATTTCAAACCTACAGAAAAGTTATAAATAAAATAAATACACCCCATTTTATCAAGACCTATAAATTGTCTATATTTTGTCCCATCTGGTTTATTTACACTTCTCTCTTTCCACACACAATCATCTATGTATATATTTGTGTATTAAACATTTGTGAATTATACATGTAACATACACACACATATATAATTTCATTTTCTATTAGACAGCATGTGGCATATATGATATGAGTCTATCTTTAAATATTTTAGGTTTTAGTTTCTAAGATATTCGCTTAAATAATCATAGTGCAATTATAAGAAGACAGAGTAATTCTACCTGGGGCAGTGCTACCATACACACTGGGGAGTGTGCAGAACCTAAGATCATTATGAGCCAATAGAGACTCTCTGGGTTGTTGCAGAGACCACCCACTCTTCTGTCAATAAAGTTACCCACTGTCTGCCTTCCCTATCCCAATCCCAGACTCTCATCTGGGCCCCATTCATTAGTGTAATAATTATTTATGTCTGTGTTTTATTAAATATCTCTCAAGGCAGATTGAATCACTCCACTGTTGATTGAAAGTTTTCTTCCAAGAAATCTTCAAACCAAGTCTAAGAAATAGAGCAAATGAAGAGCTGCCCTTTGACCCTGGCCTCCCGGGTCACAGTGGAGGCTACACAATAGTCACAACGACACCTTTACCAAGCCACACATCTCCCGGGGCCAGCCTTTGTGTCTTAATCCATTGTATTAAAGAATTGGAAAAAGCAGGAAATGTGTTGTAGAAATTAGAAAACAATGAAGGCTTAAAAAATAGCTGCCGTTGAGATTCAGGTAAGAAATCAAACATGGGTAATGGAGACAAAATAAAATTAGTGGTTCCAGATGGTGTTAGACTCAGCAAGGGAGCTGATGGAACTCAGGAACTGGTATTTGGAGTTCAAAATAGAGACCTGCAAAGGCTCCAGAAGATCAGAAAATAGAAATAGGAAACATCTTTTCAAAACTGAAAGGATAGCCAATTATGGTAATTATCCTAAATGTGTAGTTCTTGCTAATTTAGTAGGAAATAGTAAGATAAGACAGCTCATCTATCTGGAGTCAATGGGACAATTAAAATAATACCCACAGTGTCTATGGCCGCTGCTGATTCTCAAGCCCGTTTTGTTTTCTCTGTCTGACCTGCGTTCCCTTCCTTTTGTTGCCACCCACCTCCCACCATTTGCTCTGCTGTCTCTCTTTGACCATTTATTTTCCAGAGCACTTACCATTTACTCTTCACGTCTGCTTTCTTCCCTCAACATATCATTTCTCATCTGTGATGGTTGGGTTTAACTGTCAACTTGAGATACCCTAGAATCTCGTGGGAAGAAAGTCTCTGGGTGAAATTGCCTTATTGAGATCAGGTGGCCTTGTGCACGTGTCTGTGGACTGTCTAGATTGCTCAGTCACTGCTGAGAAGACCCAGCCCACAGTGGGATGCGCCATTCCTGCAGGATTGATGACTCATTCACTCCTGAGAAGACCC
>NW_021620168.1:29976-40372 GCF_004785775.1 Grammomys surdaster | reverse complement strand
TTGATGACTCATTCACAGCTGAGAAGACCCAGCCCACAGTGGGCGGCACCATTCCTACAGGCAGGGATCCAGAACTGTCTTAAGTGTAGTGTGAAAGCTGAGCACTAGTGAGCGAGCATGCAAGCATTTTTCTCTATTCTTGACTCTGGATGTGGTCTGAGAGGCTCCCTCAAGTCCTTGCTTTGAGTTCCTTGCTGTGATGGACTAGCACCCAGAACTGTAAGCTGAAAACAAACAAAACAAAACAAAGCAAAACAAAACAAAACCCCTCTCCTCTAATCCACTTTTTGTCAGGGTGCTTTTACCACAGCAACAGGAATGAAATTCAAACAGTATCCTATGTGGTGGCCCGTTGACATCTGGCCTCCTCTTTGAAACTCTTTGCTTTAGCTAGCTCTCTGGAGACTGTTGTATTACTGTCTGCTCTGTGAAAACTCCATGGGGCTCAGTCACTAGCACTTACTACACTGAGGTTTATAGTGGCAGGATCCGGTGTGGCCCGGAGAACTGGTTAATTATCAGTTTTGATAGCTGCCTCCTCCTCGTCCTCCTCCTCCTCGTCCTCCTCCTCGTCCTCCTCCTCGTTCTCCTCCTCCTCCTCCTCCTCCTCCTCCTCCTCCTCCTCCTCCTCCTCCGCCTCCATTTGGAAGTTGCTGTTTTAAAATGAAGATATCTTTACTATGGCATGTATAGGGACTTTTCAAAACTAGTATGCATACAGGACCCTCCAGTGAGACCCACAGTGTAGAGAATGGACCCTGTTGTTTGTCCACAGGTTGTTTTCCTGGATTGTGACAGCTGTATGTTGAGAAGTACATGTTGTACTTTGGTAACAAAAGTTCCCAGAAAGAAGCCACATCTTCCATTGAGCCTTCTACAAGGCTGATTGACTATTTGTGGGGAATCTAGAATGTTCCAAGTCCAGAGCCAGATTATCTTGACTCATCTTTATTGCTTCTTTTGTTCTCCTCCTCCTCCTCCTCCTCCTCCTCCTCCTCCTCCTCCTCCATTTTGTATATGGCATGGCATCTTTAGGTAAATGAATTAGGTAAATAAATCCTTTGGAGTGTTCAGACATCTGATACCCGCCAATCAAAAGGACACAAATGCCTGAGCGTGACAGAGCTTTCATTGCTTTGCTGAAACCGCCTACTTAATATTTCAGCCCACGTACTTAAAAGGTGTCTTGATCTACGATGTTCTTTGTTCTAGTGCTGGAAAAACTCCATCCATCTGTCACCACATTGGAACAGGAACAGGTAATTTGGGAAACCTAAATCTGTGATCCTGAGCCATGAGCACTCAGATTTGACTGTAGGATCAGCTCTCTCTTGTTTATTTATCTGAGTGTGCGTGTGCGTGTGCGTGTGTGTGTGTGTGTGTGTGTGTGTGTGTGTGTATACAGGTATAGTAGCTAATGTTGGGTTCCAGGAATGACCCACTTTTCATGGGAGGAGATGCCTGATGGGAAGGGAGGTGCCAGCATGGACTCATTGAGTTCCAGCTGTCCAGTGTTATCCCCTCAGTTGGAGTTTTGTAAAATCTTTTCAAGGCTTTCTCAGATTTGCTTGGTTTGGTCAATGGTCCATTTCTTTACTCTGAGCGGGCTGCTTAAGTATTCTATTTGGTATATTACACCTCCTCCCCTCAGGCTTCCCACCCCCTTCAGAATCGGAATGTTTAGTTTATGTTTCTACTTTGTTTGGTTTGGAAGCATGTTGGTTTCTGACATTCAGTTTGTGTTTTGTTTGCTCTTAGACCTCTAAAGGCATCTTGTTTTGTTAAGTTTGATCCTTTGGATACTTGTTCTGCATCAAATCTAAGGAAAGGAGAAATGTTTGAAGTCAAAAACAACAAACAAACAAACAAACAAACTGAAACAAAAACCCAAAACAAAAACTAAAAAAAAAAAAGAACAAAAAACAACCCCCAGCCCCTCCTCCAAAGAACAAAACAAAACAACAACAAGAAAAACCAAATAGATATTTGATATTCCAACTGGTTTTTATGTTTGATTAGTATGTTAATTCAACTTGCAAGTGTTAAAAAATAGAAAAGTCTAAAAATGAGTGCTTTATGTTTCTCCCAATGGTGAACACTTATTACCTCTAAATTGGTTTATTTTGCATGTTTAACTAAAGTCTTTGCCAATGATACAAACCAAAAATCAAGAATAGGCAGCCTGTTTTAATTAGGATATAAAAATCATCCCTTAAAAGGGAAACTACAGAACTGAACAAGAACATCCAAATGTGTACATTAGTTAAAAGGGAGTATAAAAAAATCAAATAAATTATTTTCTAAAATTTCAGGTTTGCATCAGAACTAGAGATACATTCTGAGACCAGCCATGTGCTCAGCTGACCTCATCTCTTCTGCCTTTGTAGCCTAACAGACGGAACCTGAAAGGAAAGGGCATCACTGCCCATTTTACGAAAGACGGGTATGCGAATTCTTTAAATGTAGACTATCACGTTTGCATTCCACATTAAGACATATAATACAGCTGTGAGCAATGCCTTTCTGATATCACCCACAGAAGCAGCATAGCCCGTTGCTATCCATGACTTCCTGGTACTCAGAGTGGCTGCTCTCAGTCACAGCGGTTGTTAGCCATCTATCAGAGTACAGAATCAATGTGGTCATGCTACCCCTTGGGTCTTCCCCAGGAAGGAAACACACTTCTTTACTTGACCACTGATTCTCTTTCTTATGTGAAAAGATTCTAGGGAAATAAACAGGGGAAGGAAAGCTGAAACTCTCCTTACACACACCTTGCTCACAGCATGTGAAAAGTCGATGGTGAACACCCACCTTAGCCCAGAAGTTCACAGAAGGCTCTGTGAGGAAGCACCATGGGAGCTAGACTTTGAAGCTGAGACACTGAGATTGATGAGAACACTTTAGGCGAAGATTACTGCGGGCGGGTGGCACATAAGGAATTTGGCTGTGAGCAGCCCTTAAAAATACAAGAAGGGGGAGGGGAGGTGGACGGGGAGGGGGATGGGGAGGGAGCCAGAGCCGGAACCAGAGACAGAGACAAAGACGGAGGAGAGGAGGAGATGAGAAGATGAGAAATGGAATTGAGGGAGGCAGATCTGGAGCGGCGCTTCCTGGACTGACATGTGGGTGGTGCCTGCCACAGGAAAAATGGGAGAGACTCGGGAGAGCGGCTGTGGTTATAGAAAAATAAATTGCGAGAAATGATCTGGAAAGGAACCAAGGAGAGGGTGTGGGGGAGGGGATGCTCCTATGAGAAGCTGCACACAGGCCTGAGAGACCCTACTGGAGAGACGCACGACAGTTACACGTGGGAAGGAGAGACCCAGCTGCTACAGGGCTCCCTGGCTTCAGGCCAGAGCACATCTGCTTAGGTGAGGGCTGAGTAAGGGGCGTGAGGGAGAAGAGGACAGCTTGGCTCACAGTTCTGGGTGTTCTGGAAGTTACATGTGCAATGGAGACCTGCAAGAGCTATCAGAGGGCGGTCATCTGTGCGTGGGTGGTCATGCAAGGCCCACTGTGGGAATGGTCCAGCTCCATGGAAACCCCTGAGAGACTAGCTGCCAGGAACATGACTTTCTCAAATGACTAAGATTCCTTGAAACTTATTTAAATCAATCCAAGCCTTTTTTTCTACTTTCCTTAAAGGTGGATGCTATGATCGCATCCAATTAAGGGTGACAGTTGGAACCGCAGTGGTGTTTTCTTGATGGTGGCTTGATGGTGGTTAGAATGGCTTGGTTTGGATGATGTCTATTGCTTAGCATATGTGCAGGCACAATTTGTGTATGAGAGAGATGGGGAGGGGAGAGGGGAGAGGGGAGAGGAGGGGAGAGGGAAGAGGGGAGAGGAGGGAAGAGGGGAGAGGGGAGAGGGGAGAGCACATGGAGGCCAGAGATCAAGTTTAGATATCTTTGCTCAGGTGCTGTCCACCTTGTGTTTTGAAGTGAGCCTTTTATTAGGATCGGGTGAAACTGGCTGTCTAGTAACCTTAGAGATCTACCATTTTCAGCTCTGCCCCACGCCCCTAGCACTGGATGATAAGCATGCACCAGGACTTCTGTCTTTTTATGTGTGCCCTGGGGATGGAATTCGGTTCCTCATGCTTGTGCAGCAAGCACTTGGCTAATTTAGACATCTCTCCAGCTTTTAAAAGACACAGTGGTGTTACTTTCTTCTTTGATCCCTTTCCCTTTGTGGAACTTGGTGACCTGGAATGCGGAGGCAGACACGCATTTACAGTAAGGTTATCTCTTGCTGTTCAGGAGACTGGAGTGTGCCTAGGAAAGCCTCCATGATGTTCCCTCCACCCTCTGCACAGCAGCCTCCGTGTGGGTGGAATCTGCTCTTTAAAAGCCTGTTTCAGAGATGACCACCGCTGATGCATTTCCTGGTACAGGCTACCACAGGGAGATATTCTGGGCTTGGAGTTGTGACAGAGGGAGTGGCATTGTACAGGGAATGAACACGGGGCATTTGTTTAAAACCAGAAAGAGTGAAGAATAGAATCAAAGAAGCTTATTTATGAAGCTGTTGAACTCAAGTTTTCATGACTGGCAAAAATGGACTCAACCTCTCACATCTCTGGAACTAGAGATGCTTGTGTCGTTAGAGACAAAAACATCCCGCAGATTCTAAGGTGCTTCGTCTCAGTGGCGAAGTGGCCACATGTGCGCATTCTTGATTGCACAATTTGGGGGAGGGCAGGGCGTGTGCCTAGCACCTTTGCAGACCTGCACAGAGCTTCGCATGATTTCTGCGCACTCTCGCATTTGCCAAAGTGTCGGACCTTAGCTTAGAGTATGCGCGCGTGCCTATTTTAACTATTTAAATTCCCCAGAAGTTAAGTTTTAGCTCTCAGTGAATCTAAATGACAACGAAAACAATCTCACTTGCTAAGAGTTGGTGACAGACACCTGGTTGATACGCACCTTGTTCCTGTAGTATCGGCATCCCCGTGCGCCCCTGAGCTCCTGTGGGTGAGACGTACTTGTGGGCATCTGTGGGCAGCTGGTGGTAATCCCACTGATGGAGAGATGTGACTGGTGAGTGGGAGACGTGTCTGCCGTAACAGTGCTTACCTGCCTTTACTGTGGAGATTGGGCACAGATTGCACATATGAAAGTGTGACATTAATACATGAACACAGAAAGACCATGGATATCTAACAAAGGAAAAATTTCCCCTTTCTTTATTTACCATGTCAGTAAGAATAAGTGCTGTAATTAACAACAACAGCAGCAGCAAAACCTATCTTAGTGTGTGCCACTTGTATGCAGGTACAGAGGTCAGAAGAGTTAGTTACAGGCAGGTGTGAACTTCCGGAAATGGGTGCTGGCATATGAACCTGGATCCTCTGGAAGAGTGCAAGTCCTTTCTGCTAGTGAGCCTATTTCCTAACCCTCTAATTACATAAGTCTGAAAGCAAACTACTTTTTACTTATGGTGTCCACATCAGCAGCATTGGCTGGGCACAGGCAGTAACTTTCAAAATTAGGTTTCAAGTTTTTTCCAAAGAATAAAAATAATCCTCTTTTGTGTGCACAGCAGCTTCCAATTAGTGCTTTGTTTTTTGTTTTTCTTTTAGACCCCTGGTTAAAAGAGCTTTAAGGTAAGATGATGGTAAAATAAGGGAGGCTGTGACCCGCATCACAACCACGGTGGAAACCCTGTTTACTTACTTACTTATTTGCTTTTTCCTTGGGGCCTGTGGGAAGAAGTAATTGTGTAGAAAGGTGTTAAGCTGATGCAGCATGCCTGGGGAGAACCATTCAGATCCAGAGCCGGACTGTCCCAGCAGTCTGATGTGACCCACATTCCTCTGCTGGCTCTGAGAGACGATCTCCGTGAGTCATATTTGAAAGATCACAAACATAATTCCGTCCTGTAACCGCTTTAGTGAGTATTTAGATATCAAATGTTAAAACGTGGTGATTTTTATAACATTTGGAATTCTTCTTACGTTCAGGACACTTAGCCACCCAGTGTCTGGAGAGTCTAAGTTCACCATGGCTACTTGCCTCCTCCAGCAAAACGATTCAAACAATTCAAGGTTTCTTAGACCTCCTAAAACCTTTAACCTAACGCATAAAGCAGAATCCTTGAGGAGGTTATTCTTCAGGCAATGATTTTTTTCTGAAGAAATGGAATAAGTGTGGATGTTTCTGTTGAACAACATACTGACTTATTCAGGCAGCATCTGCGCTCTCATTCACCTACCTATCCCTCCATTCATCCATCCACCATTACACTTACCTATCTGTTCATCTGTTTATGCATTCACCCATTCACCCTTCCACTCATGGCCTTACTCATCCATCCATTAATTCGTGTATTTGTCCACCTATCTCACTTCCTGTCCATCTACCCATCAGTTGACCCATCCGTGCACTGATCTGTCCATCCATCCCTCTATTCAACCACTCATCCATTTATGTAATTGTATATCAGTCTATTCGCCAATTCAATCACCTGCTCACCCACCTACTGGCCTGTCCTCCTGCATGTCCTGTCATTGATTGCCTGTTCACGCATCTGTCTCTCCGTTCACTGACCTATGATTACATCCATTCATACATTCACTCACTCATGGTTTCACACCTAGCCACATATCCATCTACCCATCTATCCACACATCTACTCTGCCATTTCACTCCTCTGTCTGCTCATCCACCTACAATCTACTCACTTGTCATATTACTTATATTAAAAAAAATTGAAATCGTTTATACTGGATTTTTCATAATTTTGGTTACAAAGAAAAAATGAAGCAATTTTTCTTATAGTTTTGTGGAAAGATAAGGATAAACATACAATTATAATAATTTAAATCTGCATATATACACGTGTAAGAAGAATTGTGCAGCAAGAGGTAAGATCAGTTAAAACTTTGCCTATAGCCCCTTTCAAAAATTTAAAGAAATTATTATTCATGGATTATAGAAAAAATTAAGTATGCTTGCAGAACTTATACACCTGCTACTTTATAAATCCAGGCAATGGAAACCTTTATGTGCACAGAGGCCTGAGGGTTTCAACTCCAATCTGAGAGCTAAAAATAACTCCATGAATGAAAAGAATAGCTGTGCATGGCAACACATACCTCTAAATGTAGGAATTAGGCTTCAGAGACAGACATGTTGTTATGAGCCTGAAATCAGCCTGACAACATTAGACCAGGGTAGCCTGGTCTACATAGAGAATCCTACATCATCCAGGCTACATAGCAAGACTATGTTATTATCTAACAGTTGATAGAAAGATACAGATGATTTAATATTTCGCTTTGGAAGTCTAGGGTCTCTGGTATTTATTTATAGCAGTGGGCATTTTCAGAGAGCTATGTTGATTGAGAATGTATGACGTTAGGAAATTGCAGTGTTAGCTTTGTTCCCAAGATAACAAGAAATTCAAAGATATGCCTTTGGAAGAGAAATCTTATTCCCAAAACAGAAACCTACAGCTTTGAGATGTGTTCCATATTAGAAAACCTTCTATAAAGGAAAGCACTCACGAAAGTGGCATCTCGTGATGCTGTTAGCGGCGAAGTGCACAGAGCCCCTTTTTAGGATAAACGTATGTTCTTTTTCCATAGAGAGGATGTCACTATCCTGTTCCATAGACAACCCTGCCATTTTGTAGGCTTTCAGAGAGAATGGAATATGGATGGATCGTGAAATGGCAGGTCCACACTAAGTCTCAGGTTTTAATTATTCTGCTACAGATATTTATGGCAGAGCAGAGTGGTCTTGCTCCTGGAACTGTAATAGTTGCTTCCAAAGTTCCATTCATGGGATCTCAGTTCTGGTAAGTAAGTTTTGTCAGTTTATTGTCATGCTGTAGCATTCGGGCTTCAAAACTGGCCAAAATGTGGCAATAACATAGAAATCACATAAAGATAGTAACATTGACCAATTATGCCTTAAATGGGCAGTTGCTTGTCATATAGCAGGAATATCACAGCTGGTCATTTGTCTTTGCACCAGGTGTCCCCCTGGGAGCGGGCAGAATCCAAGTTAGCTTGTATTTTTTTTTAATGCAGGAAAACTTTAATTAGGTATAAATGAGTTTGATCAATGAATAATTAACTTCTATTAAAGTTTAAGTAGATTGCCCGACCTGGCCACTCTATTTTGAATTTAATCTGGTATGGGTCCAATAATTAGTGTTAAAGGAATTCATGCCAGAGGCTGTCCTCAGCTTCCCACCGAGAAGAGATGAGTCAGCCAAAAAGTTCATTTTGGTGTCAGTGTCTAAGGCTCAGCATCTTGCAGTACAATTTTACCAAGAAGTATGACCTTCAAGAGGTTGACAATTGTTTACATTCGGGGGCCTACCAACCTCATGGGCATGCAGTGATCCCTCCCCGAGCTTGAGTGGGTCCCTCATGGCCGTGTTTCTTTTGTTCTTGTCTTTGGGGCTCTCATTGGAGACATACTACACAATGATCCACATGTTGATTCCTATATCATCCCTTATGTCTCACCTCTGCAATGGACTAGAAAAGTGTTAGTGGCCAGGGATAAAAGTATGAGCCAAGCCTCGTTAGATCTCAGCGGAACATGTAGAGCAATAGACAATTTAGGTGCAACATGCCAAGTGGTCTATTAAGGCTCACAAAAGACCAAGGAAATACGAAAATGCACTCCTGGATACCCCTGGATAGAGAGCGATATTTAGATCCTGTTTGAACTTTTTCCCTACTGACACTAGTCACAATGAGCCAAGAGAATACATTAAGTCTTGGGATACACAGGCGGTGGATAGATATAGAGACAAGGTCTTGCCTAAGATTGTCATATGGATGCAGTGTGTAAAAATGTTCTCACCTGTGCACATTTTGTAGTATTTCCCTATTTGGTTTAATTTAAAATGAGTAACTATTCATCCCATTATTGAGGATGAATAAATACCACAACACAGATAAGAAAGGTAAAATGAGATATGACATAGCAGCTGCTGCCACCCCCTCCTCTCCCTCATTCTCTCTCTTCCTCCTCTTATCCCTCCCCCTCCACCCTCCCTTTTCCCCTCTGTAGAGAGAATCTCTTGTGTACTGTGTGGAAGCATCACCAGTCAATAAAAGGCTGATTGGTCAATGAGCTAAGGCAGGAAACAGGAGGTGGAGTTTAGGTAGAAAGAGAGGATTCTGGGATAGAGGTAGGCACAGGAAGAGATTCCTCTGGAACTCTGAGGAGATGGACATGTGAAACTGAGGAAAGGTAACCAGCCATGTGGCACACATAGAATAGAAATAACAGTTAATTAAGTTATAAGCTGGTTTGGTAATGAGCAAAGCTTGTGGGCTAGGCATTCATACATACATAATTAAGTCTCAGAGTCAGGTGTAGGTGGTTTTCCACCCATGGTTACACCCCTCCTCCTCCAACTCTTTCCCCCTTTCCTCTTCCTTCTCCCCTGCCATCTCCTCTTCTCTCTCTTCCTCTCATCTTCCTTCTCCCCATCCCTTCTCTGCTTCCTGCCTACAGTAACATGGTATGGTATGCTCTACTGTAAGTCTCTTACCTTGGCAACACAAGACTCTGAAACTATAAGTCATTATTAGTATAAGAATGTTATTTTTTGAACATTACTTCTTGCATCCCACCTAGGACACAAAGTCACCCTAGGAGGGATGTTGACATCCCATTTTAAAACTAGCAAACTTAGGACCAGTACTTTTAGATGTCATACAGCGCCATAGTACAAGAAGAAGAGTATTCACATAAGAACTGTCTCAACATTAAGGTGATTATTGTCCTATGAATCAGAGGGCCATGGAATTATTTCCCCAAATCAAGAGACTCATGAAAGATCATTATCCATAATTTGTTGTAGAAAATTTTAATCCCATTATATAATTTGCCCTGTTTTGTCTGAGCTACTCTTAACTCCAAATAGCTAACCCACATGGCCATTATTTTATGAATCACCTAGCCCATGGAGGCTTTTTCTTCCCCTACCTTCTTTTCTCCCCTCACGGTTCTTCTCCACCCCAAGCCCAGGAACCCTAAACCCTGCTTATGCCTCTTCTGCCCAGCTATTGGCTGTCAGCATCTTTATTCACCAATCAGAAATAACTTGGGGACAAGATCACATAGTGTGACTTGTGTTTAAGTGTGGACTCTCTAATCTCTGGGGCAACCAGGTCTTGGGGGCCTATACTTGACATTATAATACATAGCAACAGACCAAACCTCAACAGTAATGAATGCATATACTATGAAAATTGATAAAAAGTAAGACTGCTCATATACCTGACCCTTAGAGACAACAGCATTGCTTGCCATAGCCCAAGCTCTGCTGGTTTATACATCTTCGCTGGAAAGATTTTGCAGTGTTGCAATATATATATATATATATATATATATATATATATATATATATATATATATAT
>NW_021620168.1:10404-29966 GCF_004785775.1 Grammomys surdaster | reverse complement strand
TATATATATATATATATATATATATATATATATATATATATATATATCTCCTGTCAATTTGTAGCCCTGCCCTGAGCAACTCTATAACTAAACTCATGTCCCCATGTCCACTTGCCGAAAGTGACCTGTGTGAGCTATGTTTGTTTGATGGCTGTTTCCATGGCTGATTTCTGCAAACTGGGAGTGGGGTATCCAGTGGCAAGTCCTGCAGGAGTCTGTCAAGAGGGTCACACTGATTGTGCCCCTGGGTTCTGATTCTCCATCTCTTCCCTCAGGATAGGTGGGTCACCACCAGGCACTCAGTGCTAGTGCTGCATGGCACGCCCACAGAAGCCATGTGGTACTTGTGAATGTCTTTGGGCTGAAAGGGTGTTTATGAAGTGTATTGTTTTGTATATAGTAAAGAAAACTGTATCCATAGATGCAAATTCCATCTGCTTTGAGGACATGGTCAAGTTGAGTTTGTCAAGTGAGTGTGTACACAGAGACAAGTAGAAATTAGATATCCTGACAGTATAGATCAATCTTACCCCAAGTAACTTGATGCCCTTAATCAGCAGGATGGAGTCTAACAATATTGACACCCTCTTTCCCCTCTAACCTTCTCTCCTACCTAGTATTGGGGATCTGAGGGTGGAAAAGGGTGGTAGAAAAAGGAACCCATAAAGTAGCCAAAAGTCTGGTGAAAACACTGGCTCCTCCCCCATCAGTCAGTAATCAGGAAAATACCCTAGAAGCTTACCTACAGCCTGGCCTTGTGGAGTCATCTTTTAAATTGAGGCTTTCTCTGCTCTGATAACTCTAGCTTGTATCAAATTGACTTAAAAAGTAGCCAGCATTGGGAGTTTACAGCATAACTGAAGAGGGCAAACCACCCTGACTGTGGGTAGTCCTGATCCTGGGTACCAGGCTCAATAAACTTAAAGAAAGGGAGCTGAGAACCAACATTTGTTATTCTGCTTCCTGACTGTGCACACATGTGCCTCAAAATCCTGCCACCAAGCCTTTCTCAAATGATGGCCTGTATCCTTGAACTGTGGTTAATAAGGCAACCTTCCCTCCTAAACTGATGTTTTGGCGGCAATGAAAAAAAGCAAGGAACACGTCAACTTGCACATCTTGCAGGTTTGTAAATTCTTAAACATGTCTGTGCATAGGAAGCGTTCATTAAATCACAGCAATAAGCAGGTCCATCATCCTTGAAGCAGCTTTGGATGGTCCTGGATCCCTCTCTTGCTTTCTGAGCCCAGGAAGCTATCATCTCTATGCTTTGTCCTCCCTAGAAGCTCAACACAACTTTTGGTTCACTGGATCTCTAGGGCACAGAAGAGTTTTGCTGATGTTCTCTTTTGCAATGAGTATGAATTCTTTTGTTAGGATGCAGGTTTGTGGACAAAGGCAAGATGACCTGGGCCAAGAGGTCCCGCCCTTCTCTTCTGACCAGAAGTACATATTTTCAAAAGCCCTCACAAAACACTGGATAAAGCCAACTTCTAGTTCCAGATTCCAAAGTAACAACTGGACCTAAGACCCACCTTCAGGGCCCCAAACTCACCAAATAAGGCTATAACCCCAGTGCCCCACAATCACAGTCACAAGTCGTCCCCACCACACACACTCCCCTTTAAGAAGGCCCTACCTCAGCCCAGCCTTTTGACTTCACTGACTCCACTCCTGTGAGGCCAGTGAACCTGCCTTTTTACTCTAAATTGGACTCAATTCGATTTATTATGTCAGTAGAAAAGCCGTTCAGCTTTATTCAATTTATTGCTAAGTATTGTTCTATGAGACAAATGTAACATGATCTGTGCTCATTAACTTAGAGGGCTTCACAAACAAAGCTGGCTCAACATGACTGTACACTCTGACCTGAATAGAACAGAACTCTCTGTTCTGCACTAGTATTTAGAAGGACAGTCATCAGAAATAACTTGAAGATTTGGAGGTTTGCATTTTGTTCCTAACGGCTGAATATCTTTTTAAAGTATTTGTACCATTGTGTACTTGAAGTGGTGATGTGATACAGGTGCAGTTGTCAGACTTTTTCACTGAAAATGTTGTTTGATCTTCGCCATTCTCATATATGTCTGTGGGCACCTCATGGTTGTTTTCATGGACACTTTCCTGCCTCTGTGTGATTTGAGCACTTGCTTGGGAACTCTTGCACAATATATTGATTCTTTGGTCAATAGTAAATGTATGCATTTTACCTATGCATATTTCAATGCGTATTAACAGTCCTTTTCAGTAAGAAGAAAGAGTGAAATAGTAGAGAAATATTTGTGCATTAGTCATTCCTTGGTGATGCCAAGGTCAAGGTCATTTTTCTGAATCAGATAATAGAGGAGTATACTATCATTTTTTTTTCATTTTTTTCCATCTTACAATGTAAACCTACAGAGGCCTTTGAATTTCAAATGTGTAATCTACACATTACTTTAGACTGCAAATCAAGCAAATCTAGATCCCTTTAGACTGCTCAGCATTTGCTGTGTGCGAATGTGTGAAGCTGTGTGCACAAGTGTGTGAAGGTGTGTACCAATGTGTGAAGGTGTGTGAGGGAATGTATGACAGTGTGCACCAGTGTGTGAAGGTGTGTGCACCGGTATGTGAAGGTGTGTAGGTGTGAGTGTGTGCAGGTGTGCACACGAGTGTGTGATGGTGCGTGAACTGGCATTGTTTCTCTTGTGGTTTAAGTCTGAGATGTTCTCTGAAGCCTCCTGGGTTAAAGGTTTGGATGGACTAGTGATGGACTTCATAGAAACTGGCTGGACCACTGATGCTGTAACTTTATCAGTGGCTCATTGATGGTTAGATTCATGATTCCAGAGCATGGCTGGGAGAGCCTAGAAGGTAAGATCTAGTTAGAGGATGGAGGTCAATGAGGATATGCCCTGTAGAGATATATGTGTATTCTCCCTCCCTCTCTTCTTCCTTCCCTCACTCCCTCCCTTCCTCTTCCTCCCCCCCCTCCCCATCACTTACACACATCTCACTCTCACTTCCCATTAGAAAGAGCCAGAATAGATGCCGGGATGCATGAACTGACACAGGAGGTGCTTTCCTGATTTACTAGATGCATCTTCAAAGGATTTTCTTCTTTTATAAAATGATTTACATTGTGTAGTGTTAGCATTGAACACCATTAGCTAGTTGAATTATGTGAAAAAGCTCACTAAATTGCCTGCCTTTGGAACAGTGGACTCTCTCAGTGGCTTGGAGGGAATGTGTCATTCATATCCTAGGCCTGGGCTTAACAGTCTCACCATATGGGTGTAGAAGATACTTCAGCCAGTGAACTGGGACAAAAAGATTTCAAGCGGCATGGAGCTATCAACCCAAGAGGCAATAATCAGAGCCTTTCAGAGCCTTTGGGGATGTTTTTCTTCCTACTCCCCTTTTCCTGTATAAGTTATGACCACAAAAATGACTGGTGAACGTGGAAGAGAGGGAGTCATTGTGTGAGATATGAATTAATACAGAACACAAAACAGTTGCTATTTTATCAAAATGTTAATAATATTGTAAACCACATGATCCATCGATTCCAAATATGAGCAAATATTCACAAAGGACATTAAATCAATGTGAGGAAGAGATGTTGCATTTTCATGGAAATTTGTTCTCAGTAGTTGAAATATGAGACCAACTTGTGTGTCCTTTGTGCCCAGGTGAGGAGTGGGCAAAAGATTATCCCACAGGAAAGAGGAAGGCAGTCCCATCTCCCAGGGCAATGTATGTGAACCCGGGAGAGGTCGTTTTGAGGGAAATAAGCAAATCAGAAAGATAGACATCCCATAATTTCATTGCTATTAATGAATTAGTATGTAGAGTCTAAAAAAGTCTTCAAGGGTATCCTCTGGGGAATTTGACAAGAGAATGTAGGTGAATATATAGAAACATATTGTTTACATGTATGAACATTTACAAAGTAATAATACTAGACAACAACAAAAAAATCAAGCACAACTTATGCAACTAGAGGTAGGATGGTGAAATACAGAGGCAGGAGGAAGGGGGAGGGAGGGCAGACGTACTTGGGCAGGGTGCAAAGTCTCAGCTGGACAAGTCCTGAAGACTTATAACAGGACAGAGAAACTGCAATTACTAATAACCTGTTTAGTCACAACTGCCAGGATGTTATATCCTAAGTGTCATCATTCCAATGCATATGCAAGGTGTACATTTGTTAATTGTCTTCATTCAATCCTACATATGCACATGCAAACAACATACATATGTGTGTATATAGCTTATGTACACACACAGCATGATCTTGCCAGTTATACATTGATAAGGTTGTGTTAAAGCTGAAGTCTCTCTCACTGTACAATAGGGAAAACATGAGACAAAATAGGTTAGACATTAAAACATTCTGGCAGGGTGTCTGAGAAGAGCAGGTGTAAGAAAGCATGATGGGAGAGGCACCATGGTGGTATCAGAGAGGGGTGAGGCCAGAATGAGAATACAGGAAGTGAAATAAGATGGTTTCATATGTTCATGGGTCAGACAACAAAGTCCTCCTCCCTCTCGATCACTGGCAAGGGTACTTGCCCATCCTCCTGCCCCTGTTCCCCCACCCTAACCTCCAGGTTCATACAGGTCATTTTCTCCAAGCTACAGGAAGTACTACAGATGTAGTTCTTCAAGGTGAACCCTGCTGGTCTCATTGATGAGGTTTATACACCCACCCTGTGCGTTTATGTCTTCTTATGAGGTTTAGTACAGTAGCCTGTTTTATGAAACCACAGATTCAAGCGCAAGGATCCAAAGTAATAAAATGTGTCTGTATTGAACATGAATGGGCTTTTGCTTGCCATTATTTCTCAGGCAATGTGGTTGTATGTAGTGTGTGTGTGTGCATTTTACTAGGTGTTAAAAGTTGTGCTGGCCAGTCTTCTGTCCACCTGACACAGCTACAGTTATTTGGAGGGACCTTCAACTGAGAAAATGCCTTCATAGGATCCAGCTGTAAGGCATTTTCTCAATTAGTGATTATAGGGGAGGACCCAGTCTACAGTGGGGGTGGACCCTAGGCTGGTGGTCCTGGGTTCTATCAGGAAGCAGGCTGAGCAAGCCATGGGGAACAAGTCAGTAAGCAGCAGACCTCCACGGCTGCTGCATCAGCTCCTGCCTCCAGGTTCCTGCCCAGCTTAAGTACCTACCCTGACTTCCTTTAATGATGAATAGTGGTATGGAAGTGTAAGCCAAATAAACCCCTTTTTCCCCATGAGGAAAGGTCATGGTCTTTCATCACAGCAACACTAACCTAACTAAGACAAAAGCTACCAGGAAATGTCAATGACTATGAGGATATTTTATAGATCACACATGCACTTTTGTGATTAATAGCTATCATCTCCTCTCCGTTAGCCTGTAGGGACCTTATCTGTTTTACTTGTCTCTGTATGATTTGGACCTGGCACCTTGGCTTCTTCCGGGGAGCCTTGAATAATAACTTGTACACTGGATGGAAGAAATGCTTTCTAAAGCCTTGCTAATGAATCTATCTTCGGCTCTGGCTGATGGCTGCTCATTTTGACCATTGCCAGGTACTGAAAGCATGACTAGACAGACTCTACATCTATGAACTCTCTGTGTTCTTCATAAATACTGCATGTGTGTTGTACCACAGATTTTTGACCATGGCTTTGCTTCATGAACATGGAGAGGCACAGGAACACACTCACGTGGCACTTCCAGGATTACGGTCTGGTCTAGTGTATTCAACTATAGGTAAGTCTAACAGCATTGAACATGAGTCTGTGGGAAATTCTCCTGGAGGAAAGTTCTGGATACAACATTCCGTAGCCATTCAAGGCTGTCTCATTGCTTAATACTCTTGATAAGTCTTTCCATGTAAACACACCACCTGTGTGGCAGAGCTCTTTCATCCCCAGAGCATCCATCCCTGGGGACAGAGTCTCTTCAGTGACACACTTTGGTATCACTGACACCTTTGATGACCTCTCTCTCTTCCTCTACATTATTATTCTGTCCTTTTCATACATGACCTAATTTCTCTGCATTTTCCAAGTCTCAAGCATACATCTTAAACCTAGAATTGAGCTCAGTGCTAGCTCAGTTTTCAGGCAAGGATACTCCCAAAGAAGAAAACGTTTCACTAAGATAGACAAGAATACATTGCTGTATTATTTTGCAACATGCACATGGATGTTCACTTCCTAGCAGTGGTGTAAGGAATGAGGGACTCCCTGGTGCTGCCACTAGATTTCTGGTCCTCACATAGTGTCTTTCGGGTACTAGAAAGCTGTCAATATCTACTCATTCTCTTTTTTGTCTATTTATTTATTTAGATTTATTTATTTCATGTTATATGCATGAATGTTTTGCTTGCATGTGTGATTGTACCATGTGCATGCCCAATTTCTAGGGAGGACAGAAAAGGATGCCAGATTCCCTAGAACTGGAGTTACAGATGGTTGAGAGCTAGTATGTGGGTACTGGGGGCTAAAACTGGGTTCTCTGGAAGAGCAGCAATTGCTCTGAACCACGGAGTTGTTCCTCCAGCCCTTATTTTGCCTTTTTATGAACTCAAGAATAAATAGTGGTTTCCAATTATCCTGATAGATATGGAAATAAAACCTTATTTTTTCTTCATTTTATCTTCTGTGCTTGCTTGGACAATGTGCTGAAGTTTCTGCAGCTATCATTATTTTTTTCTTTCTAGAATTTCTGCTTTGTGCTCTTCATTTAAGCCTCAGGTATACAAAGTAAATATTGAAATATAAATGATCTAAAAACCTGGTATGAAATGCTTTCTATAAATGAATAATGTAAATCTGTACTGGCTGCCTGGACAGCTCTGTAATATTTACTAATGGGCAGGATTTTAGTATGAAAGATTTCAATTTTCAGACTATCTCGGCTCTGAATAAAGATAGCCACTCAGGATAGTCACTTCTGCTGAACTTATTTTTAGGCATGATTTTATGTTACTGCCTTTCTGAGATTTGAGAGGCCTTGTACGGAGGCAATGGTGGTAGGAAGGGTAAGAGAGGGCTAGGGTTCAGGAAGCTTACTAAGCTGTGTTAGGAAAGCCCAATGACAGCACACAGCCATGATTACATGGTGTGACACACACTGGGAAGAGGGCTTAATGTATTCTTGTTGAGGGGCCAGTGTGTGGGTGGGGAGGAAAGGGTTTTTGAAAGGAAAGACTGGCTTCATTTTAGTTGAGAAGGCAAAATGGCCAAAGATCATGGAAAAGTAGGTGTTCCTCCGTTTGTATGAGAAGGATCAGAAAAACTGTGTGTTTGCCGCCAAGCAGTTATGTAACCAAGGGGTATTTGCTTCTTTGTAAATATATTTGATAGAGGTCTGTCTCCATGTTGATTGTCTTCTGGAATAGTTTACGAAGGAAATCTTGATAGAAACCCATTTGGCATCCAGCGAGTGAAGCTTCCCACTGGGCTGAATGGAAACCCACAAAGCAATGAGGTGTCTGTCGGGTGATGCTGGGGAGGAGCGTTGCAAGGACAGTGTGTGATTTGGAGTCACAGACTAGAGGCATGAAGGAGCCTGGCATTTGACAGTATAATGAGAATAGGAAACACCCACAAATAATATATGATGAGCTAGTCCAGGCACGAATAGTGGACTCAAAACTTGAAATTAACTTATTAATTTGGTTTTGGTCTTGCTATCAGAAACTACATAATGTCAAATACATCACCAAGAGTCTGTCTATCCACATCTGGCTTCTACTCTCTTCAGTGGCAGGTTTCTCTCTTCTCAAGCTTTCTTTCTGAAACGAGTTTTAAAAAGTAACATCTCCTTAGTCACGTAAACCTTGCACTCTGAGGCCTAAGAAGGAGATATGTTTGCTCAGATAACCCATACCAGGTTTTACAAAGAGGTGATAGTTGGCCTGCATCAAGGCCCTTGAATGTTGTACTATACAAATATCTGCTGACCATAAGATTTTTTTTTCTGGAGCTAAATCTTGGGTCTGAAAACCTGAGAACAGTCAAGGCTGGAGCACCACGGAGGTCAATGGAGCTGACTGCTGTGGTGGGCCCAGTGATTCAAGACATCTTGAGAACTGGGGTGTGGCTTCAAATCAGACCCTACTAATGGTTTACTTCTCTGTGGATAATGTAGTTTTGTTATCTGCCATTTCAATGGCTACACTTCTGAAGTCATGGCTTTTTTTTTTAATGTTTGATAATAATTTTGACATTTTTGTTCTTTCAAGGAAGGGATGTCATTTTGGTTTTCTGGCACTTAGATAAATGACAGTTATTACAGAAGATGAAGTACCTGGGAAGGATGCAAAAATTAAGGCCTCAACATAACCTGTAAGGTCAGAATGACTTTAATGGCATGAAGTCAGGCTATAGAAAGAAACCTGCTACACAGGACTAAGGATGTTTACGTCTGGAATGTTTATTCCCCATTCATCATTATGATCGACAGTGTCATTACTATTTGTTGAAGTCTTCGGATCAACAAGCTGCTCTCTGTGGGTCTGATTTCTCAGAGTACTGAATACTGTTTCCTAACACATTGGGCTATGCGCTCTTGACTTCCAGCAGTGTCAGATGAGGCTCCGAAGCAAATCTTATTCTACGGATGCTAAGCCTGTGTCTATCGTGGTACTAGTTGTAAGGAAGAGAGGTCAGGGATATAGATGAGACCTGCAAAGGTGCCAAGCCCTAACCTCCTAACTCTGCTACCAGCAGGTATGGCCTGCAGTTTGCTGTACTGCCTTGTGATGTAGGCTGCTGGTGATCTTTGAAATGAGAAGGTTGTCCAAGGCCACCATAGCCCTCATTGCCTGTAAAGTGCAGACACTTCATGTAAAAGATAAGAAAATATAAACACTATGATTCCTCTTTTTCAGTGAAGTGTGCTGAGTTACATTTCTGAGACATTTGGGTTCTATGAAGATGTCTTAGAATATGAATTTAACCCTTTGTATCTTAAGATTCAAAGTGAAGTCCCATGCAGTTCTAAACAGACAATAAGCAATCCCCAGGGAAAAGCAGCAGCTGGGGCTGACCAGTGCTAAAGCACTCCAGCTGAGCAGAGCATGGGCCACCGAGCATGCCACATGGACACACTATGTGCTGGCTCTGGGCTGGAACCTGGTATCTATGAGCAGGTACATGTTGTGTACCTCCTCCTTTCCTCTCCCGGGTAGTTTCCTGTCTCTATCCCTCTCTACATCCCTTCCCCAGAGCCTTCCAAGGGGAATGATTTTGTCTACCAAGCAGGGAAGTCTACCTTTCCTCTGCCCAGTTATTGGCTGAATCAGCTCTTTGTTAACCAATCAGAGGTGAGGAAAAACAATTTTTACATAACATTGAGGTCAGAGGTGCCTGACCATGCCAATATCCACTGCAATCAAATGCCTGAGCATGGAAATCAATCCACGGTACAGAAAACCATCTCCAACAATTATCAGGAAAGTAATCAACCACAGAACCATTGCTTTGTCCTACTTTTCTTTCTCCCTGTTTATAGAAAGTAGGCTCAAGATCGTTTTTGCCACCTCTGACCTTTTAAGAGAATTAATTGGACATGCTAAATTGCTGGAGAAAACAGTATAAAAAAGTTTGAAGGCCAAGCTTTGAGGCTGTGGTATAGCTCAGTAGTAGAGCACTTGCTTAACAATCAAGAGGCTCTGGGTCAGTCACTAGCACCCACTACAACTGCAAGAAAAACAACAAATTCACACATAAGACAAGGGTGAGACAAGCCACTCTCTGTAGCTTCTGCTTATGACTACAATTTGAATGGCTTTTTTTGGGGGAGGACATGCCTCCCCCATGCTAGGGATGGATGCCAGGGTGGCATCCTTAGGTCAACATGACTATTTTCTGAGCTACTCAATAGCTGCTTGTTGCATCAATGGCTCTTTCTAACTGGGTTAGCATGGATAGTTTTCATCGTTGAGAAAATAATCTTTTCTCGTTTTTGTAGGATTCTGGTTGCTTTCCGTTTGGATCTTGTTAGCTCCAATGTGAGGAATGGTTTACATATTGAAAAGACTGAAGCTGAGGGTGTGCTTCTGGCTTGGGCACCGCAAAAGGATCCAAGCATTTGGACAAAAGAGAGCAGTCTGCAACACAGAGAATATGATGGCTGGACAGTGTGTCATGAAGCAGCAATGGGAAGGCAGATCAGAGCGAAGTGTACCTTTATTTTTCTGGTATAATGTTATACCATTTTCCATAGCAAGTTGGAATTTAGGTGAATGGTTTAATTTCAATATGCAGAATTGTTATTTTCACCTAGGCAAATTTGAGCTAAGGGACTTTATTGCCATGGAACTAGATAATTGAAATTATCAAGGTAATAACCTGTACAATTTTCTAAAATGGCATTTATTAAACATATTCTTCAATAAAATCCAATCAGTGATGCACATCCAGTCGTGTCAAGGCCTTCATCAGAGCATCTTCAGGTGTTTTCAGATTCTTTCCCTGAGAGCTACACACAGGACCTGGTACTCTGGTGAGTCTATGTCCATGGCAGGATTACGTTACTTTCCAGCCCAGGTTTTTCTTAGCTGTTTGTGAGGCAGACAGGAAAGAAACACCAGCCAAGCTCAGAGGAAATTTTCTATCAGCTTAATGAGGACCAGGGAGACAGGCAGAAACACCAGGGACAGAGTACCTCCCTGACGCCATCCGTGTGTTCCTTGCATGGTGTAGCGTATGTACTCCAGTGAAGCCTTCGGCATACCACTTGATGGTGGGAAATGACATTTGCCATTTTTAAAAATTTTATTGATGAATCGATGTGTTCAAGCAAATAACTGAAACAGAAAGAGAGTTTGATTTCTTCTACATTTTTTGAGCTGAATATTATAATCCCACTTCTATCAAACATTATTTTTTATCCTAAAGATATCTATTTCTTTTCCTAGTCTCTCATCTCTCCGGGGATTCAAAAAAATCAAATTTAAGATTATTTATAATCTTGTTAGTAGATTTCCTATCAAGTGCTAAGCTTGGATGATACCGTATTGATTAAATTTGTCCCCACAACTTATCTATATCACGGAAGAGGTTGAAAGAACACTTATTGCTTCATCTTTCAAGTTGGCAAGAGAAAGGAAAAGAAGGATAATTGTCAGAAATTAAAGAGCTCATTGAGGAAGCCAAAACAATATCTCAAGTCCCAAAGATCCCAATTTCTTACCAATATGAGCCTTTAGGTTTTGTTTGCGTCTGCTGCTGACCCAAGCTTTATTGAGGTGGTACAGTTCATTTCCCCGATGTTCTCCCTGCACCGTTGGCCTGAGGTTTACCTGTCTTCTAATTAGGAGTCAATGTACTTTCATCTCCAGTTGTCAGTCAGCTTTTGCTGATATCTTACCATTTCTTTCTGCTCCCACTCTTTCCCCATTGCTTTCTCTCATCACCTCGGTGTCCCCTCATCTCAGCTTTACCCCAATAGTCAAGGCTAGACCCACTGTCTTCACAGAGATTCCCACTGAATAAGAATCAAACCTGTGAGCACCTCTCTGCCCTTCTTGATTGTGTCTCTTCCACTATATTCATCTGGAAAGCAGATGTTCTAAAGTAGAGAGACATTGCTGTAGCCTTGAGCCTTGCAAAATGCAATAGCGTAGCCTCAGAGAGTATGCCTCACTGTAAGGAACATTCTACAAGGTCCTGGGGCAAAGTTTGCTCAGTGCTGAAGATACTAGCTTCATTGTCCATGTCAGAAAGACAGCAGAATATTAGACAGGCAGGTGAGGCAAAGAGGTGTCTATGGACATCCAATACGGTCATCTGAAGTATGGGGTATCTGAGCCTTATTGTCTGACTGTGCCATTTAAAAACCTTGTTTTCCTGTTTAGCAAAGTCATTCATTATTCAGTCTTTACTGTGTCGCTTACAGCCCATTATGTTCTGTGCAGCCATGCTTCCATTTTCTCTAGGTCTTTTTTCTGAGGTGATAAATTTCTGTACAGTTAAATGCACAGTTCTTAAAGGCACAGTTAGTTAAGGATTATGAGTTTGTAATCAGCACCTTCACCAAGGGTCAGAGGATTTTCATTTCCCTGGAAAGTTTATTTATGGCCATTTTCATTCAGTCCCAACAGGAAGAACCAGTCATCTGAGCTTTGCTATGTTTCATACAAGTACTGGCCTGTGTTGAATAGTGATTCTTCAGTCAATGGGACATGACACATGTGATCGTGGACCCATCAAATCATATTGACATATTGGATTTCAGGAGCACATGCTAAGATTTTCACCCAACAATGACATGGCAGATAGGAAAGAACTGTCCTGTACTAGGTGATGTCAGAGCACAGTATCACATTGTATGTGAGTCCACAGGATCACATCATGTGTGCACTTGTCTGTGTCAGCTTCTCTCACTCTGTGAGATAATTGGAAACGTATTCACATGCCTGAGACATACATCAACTCTCTGATGTGCTGGTGAGTATGTGCATACAACTCTTATCATTGGTGGTTACTACATGTTTAAATAGCAGGATCAGGGTGGCACTTACAAGGAAGGTATCTAACACAAAACCAACCCTGTTTCAGCACATGCAATCCGACAGTGCATAGAGCCAATTGGCTCTTTTAACAGTGCTGATTTAGTTTACTTTGCCAAAGCTAGATCTTCTAGGCCGGTCTGTTGTAAGGTTATGACTCTGGCTTGTTAATCAATATCTTGACAAGAGAGACCTCAAGGTTGGGTCACACTACCATTTCTGTTCTTTTCTACTGTTTTGAGTGTGTTGAGGTGTCTGTCTGAATGAATGACTCCAGGGTAGTCAGTACAGGAGACTTTTCTAATGTGAATCCATTCTTTGGGATGCTATCATAAATGACCTTCTTACTGAAATATAGAACTATGCATTCTGGACGTAACAGATGTCTTTGAACTGGTGTGAGCCATTAGCAGTGGATTTTTATGTGCTTTCGTGATACATCCTCGTGTTTAACACTTGTAGTTTTGGCATGAGGATAGTTTCTGGTCTCTTTTTATAGTGTCTAGGGCCATCGCCGAAATTGGTGTTTTTCTCTGCTAACAAATAATGATATTTGTAAGTGCAGATTTAGGAACTGAGTGTGCTCATTGCTGCTGCTGGCCACTTCATTTACTTCATTTAAACAGAGAGTTCCAGAAAGCACACCAGCATATCAGTTATACATGTAGTCATCAGTATGTGCACGCACATCTTCCTGTCAAGCTATTGGCTCATCAAGATTTTCCAATTTCAACCTAAAAGGTTTACTCTGGCCCCTCCTCTGTATAATATATATTGAAAGTTCTGGCTTTATCTACCTTTATTTACCTATATTATACTTTGTCCATCTATTTATGCATACGTTTATGTATTCACACACATATACTATATACATATACAAACATAAAAACATGTATACATATTTTAGTGCTTGAGACCAAACCCAGGGCCTCATATATCCATCACCTCCAACTCTGCATCTACTTTTCCTATGTATTTAATTCTAATGCTGAGAGAGAGTCTTATTACAATCTCTGGTCTCTTCTAATGAGGAAGAGCAGGAACACAAAGGTTCATTTGCTTCCATTCCCTTTTCATGCATTCTGAGGGTATGCGATAAAAATAAAGCATCTTCAGCTTTCCTTGGTCAGCTCTGACCCCTTTGCCAGTGTGGTTACATCCCCCAATAGAAATACAGTTGTGCTTATTTCTGCTTGCGTCTTAGGCTTACACTTGGCTTTATAGTTTTTATAGATTGTATCTATAAAATCACACTTTGAAAACAGTACACCAGATAGAACTCCACCCCCATCTAACCCCACCTCCTGTTCTTCTATCCAGCTTCTGTTTATAAGTGCCCCACCCCACACCTATTCATGTTGGGGGGGGGTCACATCTAGGACTAAGCAAGCAATCCATCACTATGTCACGTCTTGTGCTCATCCTGACTTTTCTTATGCATAAGTAGCTAGAATTTTTTTGTTTTCTTAATATTGCTTTTAACACAAAAGATCACAAAATGACAGATACACGTATCTTCACTTTATCCCCTCCTAGAAACACACCTTGGAACTCATCATGAAAGTCGGTGCCGCTTCTCATTATTTTCCGTTATTTCTCATTATTTGCACAGCACATTCACTGGAGGACACACTACCTCTTTCCTCCCTAACTGCTGTGTATGGGGAATTGGTTGTCTCTAATAATTGGCAATTATAAATAATGTTGCGGTGAGTAATTTTGTGCGTATGTATGTTGAGGGATGTCTTCGGGGTAAATTACCAGAGTCAGGATTACTAAACCAGGACATAAATGCTAAGTGGGGTTGTTAAATATTGCACGGACCAATTTGCATTTCTGCCGTCAGTATATGAGAGTATGTTTCCCCACAGCCTCAACCAAAATGTGTTGTCGCACTTTAAAAGACGCTGACACTCTGGTAGGTGTCAAATCACACTGGAGCCATTGTTGCCAAATTTGTGGTGATTACAGTTTGCATTAAATGTATTATACCCATTTTAATCATACAGTCTGATGACTTTAAAATCGGTATTGTTTGAACAAAGTTTTATCTATTGGTTGGTTGACTGATTGTGTGTGTATCCATTTACTCAAGCCAAAGTACAGAGGGAGGTGGGGGAATTTCAGAAGTTTGTTCCTTCTATGATATGGGACTCGGTTAATGGAACTCAGATTCATAGGCGTTCTTTTACCCACTGAGCTTTGCTGGCCCATTCTGATGACTTTTTAAAGTGTAAACGTCAGGGTAAATGCCTGAAACATTGAGTAACAAGCTTATTCCTACCCAAAGCATTTGTATGTGCCTCTTGTGCTCTTCTATTCTACCCTGAGGACTAGCACCCCTGTGACCTTATGACAGCTTACTTGTTGCACAGAATCACAACATGGTTACTTCATGAATGATTTCACTGGGCACAGTGCGTTGAATCTCTCCGAGCTGTCACGTGTTGCTCATTACTGTGGAGGGCTATTGCATGTAGACATGTCACTGTTGATTCATCTGGCTCTCTGGTCGTGTGTATTTGTATCGTTCAGTTTTGCTGAGAACACATACTCTATGAGCATCTATTTGAAAGTTGTCATAGGAACCATACTTGGTCACACCTGTGAGACCTCTGTGACCTCAGCCTTTCCTAGGATGAAGCTGGAGGGTCAGAGTTAGGGGTGAGAGGTCTATAGAATGGGAATTTGTCTCATTAAAACCATGTGAACATATGTCCTGTATAGGGATGATTGGATCAGAAAGATGTATTTCTTGTCAAGAACTGTCACAGTGCCTTCTAAAACACAAACTGTGTGAAGAACCCCTCCTCCGTGGCTTCGTACCCTCTAAACTGGCTAAGACCTTTAGACTTTTCATTAGGGAGTATGCTGAACTGCCTCTTTGAGATTTTAATTCACACTTCCTCTCCCAATGACAACATCAGCGTCTTCTGCAGACACACCAGCCATTTTCCACACATTCTTTTTTGACCACTTCAAATGCTATGCCGGTTCACACTGAGTTTTTAACCTTACTTTTGTACAGTAAGAGGTTGATCTGTGAATCTTTTGGTCTCATTATTTTGTCAGGCAGACGAATTTTTAGATATTTGTTTGTGCCTGTGGCTTGGATGTTCGTGTTCTTAAGACTTTCTTTGTTTCATGTGTGGATCTAAGAACAAGAAAAATGGAAGAAGAAGTCTACTATTTTAATGAAAAGGGACTCTCGACTTTTCAAAGCATAAATCACAGGGAAAAATCGATTAATTTATCACACCTAAATAAAATATTTTTTGTTTACTAAGAGAGACTCCTGCTCTCGCCTCTCGTGAATTGACCTTGTGAGTGGAATACATGATAGCCTTGCTCTCGGCCTGAATTTTCTCCCCTGTTGAGTAGAGCACGATAAATACTTTTAACGTGGGCCGTTATCTCAGTGTGTATGAAAACTTTAGCCCACATCAGTAGCACATAATTATCACTGACAAGCTTTGCAGGGAATTTAGAGTACTGGTATTTTTCTGTGGCTGCCTTTCATGTGTTTCCCCAAGATCGTCAAGCATATCAGCATGCCTTCATGAAGTCATCTCTGTGACGTCTTCTCTGTGGCGCCGTCTCTGTGACACCATCTCCGTGGTGTCTTCTCTGTGAGACCCTCTCCGTGATGCCCTCTAAGTGATACTATCTCTGTGATGCCATCTCCATGACACCATTTCTGCGATGCCTTCTCAGTGTAGCCATCTCTGTGATGCTGTCCCAGCGAGGAGCATTTTCGAGAATGCATTGAACCACATTTGGAATAATCTGTTTTTATGCTTTCAGACACAGCATATCTGCTCAGTGCTTATATCATCCTAATTTGTTCTGCATCGAAAGACTCAACTTCATATTTCACAGGCGTGGCTTGACCCATCAAGGAAAGGCAGCACCTACTTAGGGTTGAGCAACCCAGAGTGTCAAACCGCGAGACTTATCTGCGGTTCTGAGATTCCAGGTCTTGGTGATCAGAGTCTCATTTTTCTATTGCGGTGTCCCCTGAGGCAAGCATCATTCTCAGCTTAGCAAATGAGCTCGAACCTTTTCTCCAAGTTAATGCCCTAGTGCCCAGGCTGGCACAGAAATGGATGTATCTGGCTAGAACGGCGATAAGAACTATATGTACATGACTTATTTTTAAAACAAACCATTACTGCAAAAATGTTTCCACAGGCATTAAACTGCTTTCAAAACATCCACGTTCATGCCCGCCCTTAGACAGGTGTTACTCTGTCTTGAAGCTTTGCTGGGAGAATGAGTGTAGGAACCTATGGCTGCTCAAGGTACTGAGAGCAGGGGACGGTTGAGTGCTCAGCTCTAAACAGGACATTTGGGTCACCCCCTCTAAGGTTCAGGGAATATTGTAGAAGGAGAGACTGAATGGATATATGAACTGAAAGTCAGGGACAAGGGCATCAAGAAGCCATCTCCTGGGCATATAGTGTTGCCTCCATTGGGCCTGCACCAGGCTGGACCTGCCTACATACAGTCAGTCATAGCTTGGAGTGGGGCTTATAGGACCTACTCCTCTTTGATGAACCACTGATGGATTTTGGGGAAAGGGGAGTCATATTTTTCTGTTGTATACCCACTGGTGAGCCGACTAGGTTCTTATCAGATGCTTTCCCACCCATGGTCACGCACTTGGTCCTGGTTAAATTCAGAGGGTCACGAAATAAAACAAACAGGCAGGAATATGGAACAGGCTGTAGGAAGAAGGGTTTATAAGTATAGAAGACAGATAATAGGGGAAGAGTGTAGTCAGAATGCCTGCCTATCTATCTATCTATCTATCTATCTATCTATCTATCTATCTATCTATCTATCTATGACATTGTCAATAAGCAGATTTAATTTAAAAAGTAACTCCATAATTGGGGCTGCTGCTCACTCACAGGTAAACCTCTTGCCATGTTTGCATGGAATTCTCATAGCCCTGAATTTATATCCTAGCACCTCCAAGACTAATTTCATGAACCAGAAAAAAAAAGAATATATTATTTCTATGGTAAATGCTAACAACGTCAAGGGCATTTTTGTAAAACTTACATTAACTATAGATGTAATTTTGCTTGCTTTGTTCCCGGGGCTGGATGGCGTATAATCTCAGCTCGTGCACTGGCGGAGTAAGTGCCGTTAGAATGCCTGTGGCTAGTTGATGCTACTTCCAACCTTCTCGATGTAGCTATAACACAGAAATACAGAGGACTATCCCATCGCCTTTAATCCTGAGGAAATTACCTATGGACATATTATAATAGATGAACTAAGAGAAGCCAAAATGCTATACTTAAAATAAAAATTAAAACAGAAGGTCTTGAACTGGAGAGAAAGTGTTCTATTGACTGACATCGGATTCTCCCTGTTTCCTCAGATGGACAGCCTGCATTACCAGCAGATATATTGGTGTTCTGCTTTGTAGATCAATCTCTCAGAAATTAGGTCATGATAAATCATTTTGGTTGAACTTGGTCAGCTCTGGATAAGCTGATTTAAAAACAGAGTTACAATCTTATATATAATCTTAAAGATTTTTCTTTGAAATCTATTCAGGGAATTGAAGCCAGTGGCCTCTGAAATGTAGAATCTGCATTTACTGTCTGGTCATTTGGGTCCCCAAGGGCTGGTACTGTGGTCCTGGGGACTGGCTACTATACAAGGCTGGCAGAGTGATACTCTGTAGCAGAAGCTGGGAGTCTTTCAGTGCAGTCAATGCTAGGTGGAGCAGTCGCAGATGGCCCTTGAAAGGCTTTATTTACTGATCAAATCAGTTGTTACAAGCTTACCACAGCAGAGGAGTACCCCTGAGGCATGGTGCCCTGAATTCCTTAAGTAATTCGTTGTTTTCAAGATTTTCACTTTGATTTAGAAAATGGATGTGGATGTCCTGTAATTTTAAAGGATAGTGTGTTTATTCAGACACCAGGGACACTGTAAAAGCAGAGATACTTTTCCTCATTTAAAATAACGAATTTTCTATTCCAGCGTGTGTTGGCAGATGGATCTGCATTGAGGGTAGTATTCGCTCCACTTTCAAGAGATTTGGCGTGTAAAATTTTATAAAACAAATAAACAAAAGGAACCAAAGAAACAGAAAGTGCTTGTGATGATCAAACCGGGAGAAGCTTTGTAGGTTTGTCCTTAGGTTGCCCATGCTTACCTCACTTCTCCACTGTGTCTGCTTCAGTTCCTGCTCTAGGTACCTGTCTTGAGTTCCTGTCCTGATGTCTTAATCACAGTTGTATTGCAGGGAAGAGACACAAGTAAGCAACATACCAGGACCAAGGCAACTCTTATGAAAGAAAGCATTTAATTTGGGATTTGCCAACAGTTTCAAAGGTTTGTTTTAGTCTATTATTAAATGTCTGGGAGCATGGTAGTATGCAGGGAGGTATTAGACTAGTAGCTTAGAGCTACATCCTGTTCTGGAGGCAGAAGTGGAGGGGGAGAAGGAGATGGAAAGGGAGATGGACAGGAAGACAGAAGCGGAGTGGGGGAGGGAGGAAGGGAGAGAGGAAGAGAGGGAAAGAGAGAGAGAGAGAGAGAGAGAGAGACTGAGTGGGCCTGACATAGGCTTTTGAAACCTCAAAACCTTGAAACCTTGGTCCAGTGATGGTCTTCCTCTAACAAGGCCACACCTCCTAATCCTTCTAATCCTTTCAAATAGTGCTACTCCCTGAGTAAACATTCAAATATATGAGTCTATGGAGGCCATTTTTAGTCAAACCACTTAAAATTACCCAAAGATAAAGTTTAGTTTTACTCTGAGTTGTATGCATCCTATAAAAGTTTGGCAAATTCACAGTTTAAAACCTTGTTCTCCCATGCAGGATGGGCAACCGCTCCCTCAGCTTCAGGTCATTTGGTGTCATCAGTGGTCAGGATCTGAGCCTTCTGAGAGGTGCCGAGCAGTATTTGTCTGTTTTGCTGTACAGTTCTCTAGTTTTGACATGGCATTGAGTGTCTTTTCTTATTATTTTTCACTTGACTTTCTTTGCTGGCTGCACAATCTGTTCAGCTCTTCAGCTAATGTTTTAACTGGGTTATCTGTGTT
>NW_021620168.1:0-10004 GCF_004785775.1 Grammomys surdaster | reverse complement strand
GAGAGAGAGAGAGAGAGAGAGAGAGAGAGAGAGAGAGAGAGACTGAGTGGGCCTGACATAGGCTTTTGAAACCTCAAAACCTTGAAACCTTGGTCCAGTGATGCTCTTCCTCTAACAAGCCCACACCTCCTAATCCTTCTAATCCTTTCAAATAGTGCTACTCCCTGAGTAAACATTCAAATATATGAGTCTATGGAGGCCATTTTTAGTCAAACCACTTAAAATTACCCAAAGATAAAGTTTAGTTTTACTCTGAGTTGTATGCATCCTATAAAAGTTTGGCAAATTCACAGTTTAAAACCTTGTTCTCCCATGCAGGATGGGCAACCGCTCCCTCAGCTTCAGGTCATTTGGTGTCATCAGTGGTCAGGATCTGAGCCTTCTGAGAGGTGCCGAGCAGTATTTGTCTGTTTTGATGTACAGTTTTCTAGTTTTGACATGGCATTGAGTGTCTTTTCTTATTATTTTTCACTTGACTTTCTTTGCTGGCTGCACAATCTGTTCAGCTCTTCAGCTAATGTTTTAACTGGGTTATCTGTGTTTTTTTCTTGTTAAATGTTAAGAGTTGTTTGTAGATGTTTTGAATAACAAACTTTGATGAGATAGATACTTGGTAAGATATATATATATATATATATATATATATATATATATATATATATATATATATAATGTGTGTGTGTGTGTGTGTATGTGTATATGTATATATATATCCATATCCATATATACATAGACATATCCATATCCATAGACATATAGACATATAGACATAGACATAGACATAGACATATGGAGAGAGGGAGAGAGCTTACCACTTAGTCCTGGCTGTCCTGGAACTCACTAGGCAGACCTTGAACTCATAGAGATCCACCTACCTCTGACTCCCTAGTGCTGGGAATAAAGGTGTATGGCACCATGCCTGGAGGCAAATATTCTCTTAATTAAATACTTCTTCTCCTGTGAGCATTGATAGATCATGTTTCCCAGGAGTTGGTATATTTCATTAAATTTATTAATAATAAAATTGTGGATTTTTCATTTAGTTTTCACAGTGCGAGGAATCGAGCCAGTACCTTGTGGACACCAGAGAGCACCCTGTCCCTGAGCTACACCCCACTCCTTGCAGTTACCAGTTTTACTGTATTATTCTTTTAATACCCATTAGACATTGTGTGATGCTCTTTAATTTCTGATAGCATAACTTTTTTTTTTAATTTCCCTGGTTTTTTTTTGTTGTTGTTGTTATTTTGTTTTCATTTTGTTTTTGTTTTCCCAGAAGCCTGGATGGTTGCTTACTGATCTTATTGTTTTTTTTCCCAAAGAACTCAATTTGTTGAATTTTTCAATTTCATTGATTTCTGTTGTAGTTTCCATTCTTTATCTCTGCTTACATTGAATCTAATATGCTCTCTTTTTATCTAGTTCCCCAACGTATGAGCTTTCTAATACTAATTTTATATCTCCCTTTTTACCAAAAGCACATTCCATATTGCTGATTACCACCCAAGTACTGCCTTGGCTGTGTATTGTGGATCTGAGTAAGTTTTGTGATTTCAGTTTAAGTGATTTCTGTTGAGACTTCTCCTTTCATCCACGGCTTAGGTAGAAACTGTTGTTTGATTTGGTGTAATTTCTAACTGCTTTTCTGTCACTTAAATTCTGTGGCATGAGAGCAGCCGTTGAGTGGTTTATGTTTAGTTTGCTATGGAGCTGTGATGTAGGGGTATATTTCTATGGTACAGCACCTGCCAGGTACACACATGCACAGGGCCCTGGGGTCAGTCCCCAGCATGAAAAGAAACCACTCAAGCTGAGCTATGTAAGGTTATGGAGGTTTGTTCTATTGTTCCATGTGCATGTGCTTTATGTGTTCTGAACTCTCTGTGAGCTTGCTCGGCTGCACCTAGCTCTTTCCATAAATGTGTGCAGTGGATTGATAACACAGCTGAATCCCGGCACACTAGGCCTCAGACAAGGTGGACATGGCCATTTACTGTTCCCACCCAAGCACCAGCTCTACCCAGGCCCCTGTGCCCACTGGCCATTTCTTCCAGTTTGATGCCAACTTTGCCCTGTAACCTTTCTTCTGAGGCATTGATAAGGAAAGCTGATTTTTCTATTCGCTCATCTTGTTATCTGTGCTACATACATAATTGTCAAACTTGTTTGTAAACAAATTAATGAGAAAATATTTAATTGGTATACTGTTACTTAGAATGGGCCCCCATTACAGAGGCAACTGACTCTTCTTTCAATTGTTTATAAACTAGACAAATTATAAGGAGAATAGGTGCTAGGTAGTGCTGCTCATGAGGCAGGGATTAGATTCATGAGGTTTATAGTAAAGCACTAAATGTTTTACAGGTCATTCTGATATATTTTTGCTAACTTATAAATATTTTATATGGTATTTCAGTAAAAAAAAATCCTACTTGTGTTTAAAAAATTGATTTTTAAATTATTTATGTTAAAAAGGAAAACCTGTAGTAAAACTTTAAAGTGTCTGCAAGAACTTACTTAATCCCCAAATATTTTACCATCAGGCCAAAGGTATTGGACTACAGATTGCATTTTTCAAGTAACATTCTCCCTATCTTGAGAGCTATTGGCTTCAGGGAAATAATCTAAAATATTCTCTTTTTAGATATCCCTTACAACAGAGTAGTAGGAAATGCCAGAAAAACATGCAGATTGTTTTTTACTCTGTATATGACAAAAGTATTTTAATTTATTGAAAGTTATTAGGTGACTCATTAGTTTTTAAGCCAAATATTCAGGGGAGTCATATTGATCCTGGAGTTCTGTCTATTGAACTAAGGAATTCTGTTTAGGGTGGTTTTTCCTTTTTTGACTCTTGGATACATATCCTAGGTGTGTTGTGTCTGATACAACTTCAGGGGCCACCACAAAGAGATTCTAAGGTATGGGGAACTTTCTTGATCTATGCTAGAAAGTGACTATGCCTGAAACTTAGAATGTGTGCATGTACTTTTGCATGTGTACATCTATATGGGCATGGGTATGTATGAACATATGTGCACATGTATGAAGACCGGAGGTCAATCTCTGGTGGTGTTTTCTGGGTAACATCTGATTTATTTAATAAGCTTGGGTCTTTCATTGGCCTGGAGATTGCACAATAGGCTAGATTCACTGTCCAGATAGCCTTAGAATCCACCTTTCTCAAGATTCCCCTTATATGTCATCCTTTCTGGGCTTCAATCCTGGGGCCAGGGGGCCAGATTTAGGTCCTTGAGTTTGCATGATAAGTACTCTACAAATGGAGTCACTCCTAGCCCTGTGTGCTTTCATTGCACGGGGATTCTGGTCACCTGGATACCTGCCCATTAACCATTGGTAGTGGCATACTAGAGGGGATGAAGGGAGAGAAACCATGGTTGGCTGTACATTGTTCTCCTTGGTATGCACTGGACATCTGCAACAGGATGGACCGCATCACTAGGCAAGTTTGGAGCTTGCCATCAGCCTGTTATTTATTTCTCTCATCTTTCTAGGCAGTCTTTGGGAAGATGAACATGGTTGATTTAATTGTCTTTTAATCCACTCTAGACCATAGCTACACACATTCTTATTTCTGTGAGTGAATGATTGAGCGGTTATATCACTAAAACTATTAGATTCAGAGAATGTATTGATTTGGAGTCTTGGCACAAGAGTGGTCAATACACTGTTTGGTATTTTATTTCATTTAGATTAAAAAATTCCTGGAGATGCTGGAGTCTGAGGTTCTTCTTTTGGATTAAGGATCTTAATGGCTGAGCAATTTCACAGCAGTCCAGCTTTTCCTTTCCTGGAGGTTAGGAGATAATGCTAGAGGGCCCATCTGTGCGTGTGATTAAGCACATACACTGAGGTTTATTGACATCAACTCCTTGATATGAGTATCTCTGTCTTGTATAATTTGGGTTTTGAGAAATTGTGCCTTACAGTAATTGACAACTTGAATAATCTTGGTCATAATTTACTCTGCCTGATAAAGGTGGTATATTCCCCAGCTAGGCTTAAAATTGATCATCTGACCATCATTAGTAGAAAGAATTGATGATTTTAAAAATCAATCAACATTTATTGAATGCCTACGAGCAGCAGGAAACCGTGGTCAGAATCATCCAGTTTCCCTGAAAATCAGGTTATCTTTGCAAATGATTCTGAAAGATTTAAAGTAGAATTAAATTTGAATTGCTAATTTCTATCCAAAGTGGAAATGACATTCAGTTTGGCTGTGCTGGACACCTGGCCCTTGGTTTTAGGAAAGGGACCAAGTCAAACCAACTGGATATGAGGCAGAACAGAACGCTGAGCTGGAGAAGGCCCAAACTGAATGAGTGTTATCAGCCTTTAATTTATGGAGCTCTGGTGGTCTGAATTCCTCTAAGCCCTGGAAGAATTTTAACCAGTTTAATGCTGTCCATATGCCAGCAGGCTGCAGGGCTCCAGCTGGCAGAGGGAAGCGCTTGGGCTGATGATCACATGAGCTACAGGACCATGATGACTACAGAGACCTCTACACAACCCAGCCGGGACTGTGCAGTCTATAGACTTATTTCTTATTATCTTTTATTGAAAGCCCAGGAGGAAGTTGGAGGGCCAAGGTGGGGCTCTGTGCTGGTACCTTTCATTTTTAATGATTTTTCAAAACTCCTGCATATACAGAGAGGCTTGGTTGGACATTCTTATCTCTTTAAGGGAAACATGAGGTCACATGAAAGGAACATGCCTTAGAAGATGTTAGCAAAATGGATTTTCCTTCCAAGTAGAAACTGAATCCAAGCAAATCATAGTCACCTCAAGGCTCAACATAGTCCCCGTATTTTCTCTTGGCTCTGGTTCCAGTCCTGGTATCAGATAGCATCTGGTTCTAGATGTGTCCTTTTGATTTGGGTAGGAACCACATCTGGTTATAATATGCAAGAGAACATACCATATTTATTGTACCTCTATCTAAAGGAATCCAGGAGATGGAGAGGATGTTTAGGGAATAGAAAGAGAAGAACCCAAGGAAGCCTTAGTGGACTCTTGGTCTTGTATTAATGTCACTGGTGTTCTTATTTCTTGATAATTTCCCAAGATCCACCCCACTTGATTAATCTAGTCCATTTCATACTCATTTTTGAAAGCTGGTCACATTATTTTTAAGGTTGTCTGTATGAGTAATGAATTTTTAATGATAGCATGACCATACAAAGGAGAGGAGCTTTGGTGCCATGAGGTTGTATGATTAGGAATTAGGAAGCAGATAACTCAGTCTGAAGTGGAAGTGCAAAGCCAAATACAAAATGGTAAAAATCATCAAAGGTAGCCCATCTATTTAAATCTGGTACCAATTTCTTGTTCTTTCTAGACTCAAACAAGATATTTACTGCTGGCACAGCCTGGTACATTCTTTGGAAAATTCCACTTATTGTGATGAAAATCGACACACCTCAGCTAGAGCCTAGAGGATTCTTAAGGCAGGAAAACCTTGTTGTGATAGATACGTCATTAGACATTTGTTCAAACCCAGAGACTGCTCACTACAAGAGTGAACCTGGCTGGAGGCTAAATCTGGGTAGTATGCTGCTGCTCAGTAGCTTCCACAATGGCCCTGAAGATGCCTAGTGGACATCAGGCCAGTGGAGGAAGGAGGGAGGGAGGGGAGGGAGGGAGGGAGGGAGGGTTTGTGGGGATGTGATGAAAGACTTCTGTGCCTTCCTCTCAGTTTGACTGTGTAATCACTGCTGACCTAAAATAATAAATTCTAAGCAAAAGGCCAAAAGCAGCTCTCTGGGAAGCCCAGAAAGCAAAGGGCACTTGCACTTGACTTTTGATGGACAGGCTCCAGGTAGCACAGTAGATTCTTTGTCAAGAATTTCCCCTGTAGAATGAAACAAACATGTCACAAAGAAAGGGTAAGGACAGCTAAGTGGCCCAGATGCATCTCCAAGCCACCGCATGGGGAGTTAGCTAAGGTGAATATACTCCCTTTTCTACACCCAGGAACAAACACCAAATAGCGGAAAACTCCCTGGGAGTGTAGCCTGTGCTGAGTGAACAAATGCATTTAGTTAACTGAGAGATGGAGGCAGGCACTCTCTCTCTCTCTCTCTCTCTCCATGAATGAAATAAAAAAAATTATATTTCTAGGCAATTTTGCTTTCTTTTAAAATACTTGTGTATGTTTGTGTTATGTGAATGTGTAAACAAATGTGTGTGTGTGTATGTACCTGTGCACACACAGAGGCCATATAAGGACTTCATGTGTACTGCTATACCACAGTTTACTCCTTTGAGACAGGGTCTCTCTTAAATTTGATGCTCACAGTTTGGCAAGGCTGGCTAGGGCAGCCAAGCAGCTTAGTATCCAACTGTTTCTTTCCTCAGTGTTGGCATTATGGGCATGTGGCCATGACAGGCTTTTACATGGGTTCTAGAGACTCAAACTCAAGTCCTCATGCTGAAGAGCCATCTCACCAGCCCTAGGTAACTCCACTTCAAAGCACTGAGTCCTAGTCCCCTTGTGATGTGGGTTTCTGGTCTTTCTTATTTTCTAGTTGTTACAGGTACCCCTTTGACAACTTGGTTCCCATCAGGGGCACTGAAGTGAGGTGACACTATGCTGAGATGAAATCTGCTTGTCTTCATTCCTTTCGTATTGTCCCCTCTCTAGGGAGCAGAAACTTCTTCACTTTCCAGTCTTGTGTTCAGGCTGCTGTGAAGATGATGCATGTTACATGCAGAGTACTGGGATGTCCCTTCCTTTTCAAAGGCTGTATAGGATCAGTGAACATGTCAGAGACCACAATATGATTACCACAGACAAAAAAGGCAAAGAGAATTTTGCTTACATTAATACAACCACTACTCAAACATTTGGGCTTAGCCTTATGAGATGGGCATTTTCTAGAAGCCTCAGGGGGCTCTTCTTGGTCTTAGCTGTCAGCCTACAAGCACCAGGAACTCTACAGAAGCAAGCATATGCATGCCACCAGCAGGGCTATGAGCCTGGGCACTGAGGAATTTGAGTTTCAAGTGAGATCCTAGTCCTATGTTAAGACTTGATTGGGCCTCTCAAGAAGACACCATTATGTCATGCCCAGAGTTTGTTGCCATAGAAACTCTGACTCGATCTTGTATAAACATGCCTCCCAGCAGAGGACACTAGTACAGATCACCCATGGGTCCCAGATTCAAAAAGTCACATCAAATTTTTGACAAGACATTGTTTCAGACTTCAACGTGCACATAATTGAGTCTTCAGTGACCAAACTGCTTCCCAACACAGCAGAGTCAGTGAATCCACAGGCACCAGCCGCCCCAGCACCACTTCTGTTTGAAAATAAAAATAAAAAGTGCTTTTGGCAGCTCCACTATGTTATGGGATACTGTGGCAGCAATTCCAGCATGCCTTAACTTGAGATGATGCCTCTGGCATCACCCTGACAGAGAAGGCACATTTATAACCTGATAATTGTGTTCCCTATGAGAAGGAAAACACAAGGTCCAAATATAATCAAGCTGCCACAGGTGGCTGGCTGTACTTCCCAGGACCTATGCCACATGGAGGCTTTGATAGCCTTGGTGGAGTAGACAGTTGGTAGTCTCTAACCAGATAACTCATGGTGAGGAGTCAGCTGTCAGTTCCTGTGCAGATCTGTTCCCTGTTGCTGTTGTCGTTTCTCAGCAAACACAGGGTGGACACAGAGATGAATAACAGCCACAGGTTCTCAGATTGTCCATTCAGCTCCTCAGAGCCTTCTTTGGGGGCCTTCCTTACTGAGTGGCCACTGAGGTTTTTCACTACGTTCATTTGGGGTCCATCACCATGTAATTCATCTTCCCATCTCTCCTTGATCACTTCACTTCATCGGGGCAAAGTTTTCCATGTGTTATGAATCAGAGAAGACTTGTGTCTGCTATGGATACAGTGTCTGTGTAGTTCCCAAACTTTGACTTCACATGGGATCAGGAGTTTAGGGAATGATTGGCCATGGCAGCGGTACAAAGTTTATGACTGATTCCAGAGTCTTCACACAATGGTTCTCAGAGATAGCCTACCATGTAAGAAATCCAGAAAGTGACCATTGATTAATTAGCAACTGTCCACCACTGGACATTGACTTCTCCAGAGTCTTGATTTTGGATTTCCCAACTTCTACATCTCCAGTAAATCACTACTTGGTGCTTTTACCCCACACAACCCATGGCGGTTTTGTTTCAGCCACCCAAGTTGACGGAGATGATAACTGTCCACCTACAGTTCTAGGAAAGTCAACAGTCTGATGTAGTCAGCAGAATGTACTGTGGTGAACTATATACTATGGAGAACCACTGGTGAACTATCTCTGGGTGGCTTACTTCTGTAAATAGCGTATGGAGCCCTCAGGGTTGATGAGAGGGAGAGATAGGTCCAGGGATGAGCTGCTTGTATACTTCATCTCTGCTTCTGGGATTTGCTAGGCTCTCTTGGATACATGTTTTATCTTAAGACATTCAAGTTATTGCCACTTCTTGATTACCAGGTTCAGCCAGCACAAATGATGTCATCAATACACAATAATTCTGTTTTCTGAAGATTATGCATAATGGCACTCAAGGTGTGACATCTCTGTTAGGTAGTATTACAATTTGTATAGGAAGCTCCCTCACCAAATAGGCTCCTGTATTGAAGATTTGAACCAATGAGATGCTGAGGGGTTCAGTTTTTGGGTCATAATGAGAACTCAGACGTAATCAATGAATTAAACTATTGATGAATCCATACTTTGATGACACTGTTAGAGAGCAAATGATGGAAACTAGAAGGTGGGCCTTTTTGAAAGATGTAGGTCAAAGGGCATGTCTTTGAAGCATGTATTTTCCCCCCGATTTTCTCTCTTTTTCTCTTTATTCTCCACCACACCCTTTCACCATGGTGCCTGCCTCTCACTAGGCCTAGACACAAGGGAAGCAAGCCAATAGGCACACTTGCAATTTCCTTCTTTAAGTCAGTTTTTCAGTCTTCTTGTCCAAATGGTACATAGTAGACTCACACAGACAACGAACACAGCGTCTTTGCCAGCAGAAGACACAAAAAAGCTCTTAGGCATAGATAGATGGCTATGAGGAAATCTTTGCAAGGCAAATAGCACACACTAATAGTTGTGCTTAATTGCTGAGGGAGAAGATCTCATCCAGGGAGGTAGGCAGCCTACAATCATGACAATTATAGTTACTGTCCTCCATAGTGACTCTCCCAAAGTTTCCCACTTTCTGAAAAATATCTGGCAGGTAAATTCAAGCAGAATTTGATATGAAGAGTGACCTAAATGTATTTTGGGTATTCTACTGTGACACTAATATCTGCAGTTCCCCAGGCATGTGGCATGGCTTTTGCCTTTATATTCTAGTATATGGAATTGTTTTTCCTGATGCTTTTCCTGAGGCCTGCCCACCATGATAGTCTTCATTTCACAGGTCAGGGAGCCAGAGAAGAAATCTCCCAGACATTGATGGTGTTGCTTTCAGGTGTGCTTAAAAAACAAACAAACATTCAAGCTGGAGCTATAAGCACTGAGTTCCACAGAGCCTTTTGGACTCATTGTGGGTTGGAGTTGGACCAAAACCATTTCTTCTCCAATATCTTTAATTCCTCATGCTGACCAATGAGAATACTGATATTTTTAGGACCCCAGGCACATGGGTGAGATGGCAGCCTGGAGCCCATGTCTTATGATTGCCATGATGCCTACAAATTTTTCATTTTTTGTCATAAGACTGTTTCAACTTGATAAAAGAGAAAGTGCAGACGAAATGAGATGGGGCAAGCCTGTGGTACCAGAGCCATGCTCTGGTCAAGGGAAACCTGGGTCCTCACTATTCCAGTGCTTTTTCTCACACATAACCACAGGAACCAACCATGACTTCATATTGCACACAAGCCAGACTTTTGTGCTCATATAGACAAAGGAAATATTTTACCAAGAGAATGATTATCTCATTCCAGGGACAACATTGCACTGTCAGGG
>NW_021620167.1:0-8940 GCF_004785775.1 Grammomys surdaster | reverse complement strand
GTAACACCTTAGGTCTGAGTGAAAAGTGAAGTAAGGACTTCTGAAGTATCTAGGTGTGGAGAAGAAGTATTGTAGGTTCTGTTAACTATGAATGTCACCAGAGAAAGACCAGTTCCACCATGTGGTCAAGCTTCATTAAATATTACATCTTGACTAAGAGATGGACTTTGGACACAAGCTACAAGGGTTTCTAAAGACAACAGATAATGCATTTTACTATAATGAGTCTTCATGTTTTCCTAAGACTTGCAACTGGCAGCATTTTAGGAAGGTACCTACCTGGTTCTTGGACACGTGATACTTCTGGGTTAATTTTGCACTTTACTGTGTGAGAGAGAAAACAATCAGAGGTATCTAGCTGTGTCCAGACATAACCAGCTCATGGGAGGAGGGGGAGGAGTAAATAGGAAGAGAAGTGAAGATAGAGGGGCTGGCTAAGAGAGGAACTAGGAGTCAAGAAAACACCCAGGCAACAGTGTCCAGATTGACTTGTAAATAGGCACCCCAGTCAGCCATTTGTGCTGAGTTTCTTTGAGACCTAACTAGGTCCTGGCCAACCTTCCTTGGAAACAGGCTCTTGTTGGATTTCAGCTATCTTTATTATGTTGGTCCAAATAGCTTTCTTGCAGTCTTTTTTGCTTCTCTTCATGGTTCCTAGGAAAAGGACTCTGAATGTGTGTGAACTGTGTGAAGGAGTTTCATATATTATAGAGTAAACTGAAATTCTCAGAGAAAGAGACATTTTCTATTGTATCTTCTGTTTCATTCACATATATCCATTTGTCAAGTGTAGTCATCTTTCAATTTTGATTCATGTAAAGTTCCAGATACTTTGTGACAAATGTTTTCCCATATTCAGGTCTCCCTCTGCTCAACCATATCTGTTGATCCTTAAATCAAAGCTAAGTGTCCTGGATGGTAAAGGCCCAGAAGACTGTAACAAAAGGTCCAGGTATGTTAGAGGGATGGAGTGGGTCTCCTCTGTCAGTAGAAATAATAGAATAATGTTATAATAATAGTAAAATAATGTTTCTGGAAATTTTCACTGAGAATAATATTAAATGTAGTGATATGGATTTCCTATTATAGTCCACTAGTGAGTTTATCTCAATAGATGATTAGAGTCTGTGAAATAACTGTTTCCCATTGAAAACAGTTTCTTTTACCCAGACTCAAAGCAGCCTCAGGAAATGGGTGCATGACATGGGCCATTTATACATGCAGCAAATGTCAGTAGTGGATTCCATTCTATGGCCAGTAAACTTCCTTATTGGATTTTAGCCAGATTTCCACTGCAACCTCTGTTTTTTTTTTCCTTGTGGAACTGACCTTATCTTGAGCCAGAAAACCTTCTGTTACTCACAAGCAGTCTTTCCACTGTGATAACAGTGGTCATGCTCTGCCTGTCAATTAAGATTGTAGCACACAGGATCCAAATCTAAATTAGGCCATTGATAACTCTACCTCCTGCCCCAGGTTTCAGAGCAGTTTTGAAACTGTGAATGGCACCACCACGAAGTCTAAGATATTGGCAAAGCGAATGGTCTAAGCTGAATTTTTTCTCCAGAAAATACAGTTCTTTTCTGAATAGTGTATTCTGTCCATTCTAAACGTTTTTCTGTCCTTGAATTGTTTTTGCACTTATGCACTGTATAACATTAGGCATTATTAGAATGGAATAATTATTGTTGAGCTTTTCTGTCCTGTCCAGCAGGATATTAAACAGCGGTCGGGGAGGTCACCTAAAAGAGAACGGGGGTTGGGAGGGGAGCAGGCAAAGACACAAGGAAGTCACGACCTGTCTATAATCTGATCAGATCGTAATTTTTACTTTTGCACACACAGGTTATATACACCAAAAGGCAGGATGTGGGGAAGGGGATGACGCAGGAGCGTAGGTGTTCAGAGGGAGTATAGTTATCTTCCAGAACAGAGTGTCAGCTGGGTGAAGGTTCAGGGGACCAGACCACTATGACTCTGCCTATGATTCACTTGTCTTTACCTAAGTTGGTACTATCCACCAAGGTTACCCATCTACAAGGTCTTGTGACTAGGATTGGCAGCCTTCCACCAAAGCTGTCTGTTTCCAATAACTCCCAGCTACCTGTTTCAGTGTTTTTCCACAGAGACCCAAGACTTGGTGCTAACAGGCATGTATGTCAGGCCTGTTGCTGATTTTAGGCCTATGGCTGATTTTAGGCCTTCAGTGTATAAGCAGGGCTGCTCCCAACACTTTTCTGTACTGTTTAATTTTCTTTTGTTTCCCTATGCCTTTGTTATTCTGAGGTATGTTTCTTCTCTTCTTACATTCTTGACTGATTTTATTCTAAGCTGCGGGGCGCCGCCTCGCCGAAAAGGAGAACGCCACGCTTCAGGATTCTTCTGGCAGCATTTTTATTACAGCTCTTTTAGTGTTACAGCTCTCTTAGATGGTAGTGAGGCGAGGGACCCCAAGCCCCAAAAGCTTATGGCTTATATAGCACTTTAGGAGATGTGCCGCACACTCATTGGCTCTTATGATGTCGCCAAATTAGCATACTGGTTTTCGCGCCTTGCGCAGGCGCACATTCAAGCAAGGCTCGCAAGAAGAACCAGGAAGCAGGAAACCAGCGCCATCTTGCGATGGCGGACGCGGCTCCTAACATCTGCCCCTTTTTTATTAAATTGCTGCAACAATTTTCCAACTGTTATTTCGCCTATCAAGCCCACTGTTCTAGCAGTAAGGTGTTCAAGGCAGTTAAACAGTTGTGAGACCCTCCACACTTATCTCCCGTGCAATGGGAACCCGAGCCCTGGGAAGTGTGGAGGACTACCACTCAGGATTCCTGGTGCAATGGGAACACAAGCCCTCAGGGTATCCCATTGAATGATAGTGTCTCATTGTTTAAGCATATTCAACCAAGCTTGAGGGGATGTTCCCTGCTCTAAGGCAAGCAGTGCTTGAGTGATAAGTACTTTATCTCTACGATGTTGTTTTTTAAATTTGCAGAGCAACCAGAGTGTGATCAGCACTCCCCCAAAGATCATACAGCCAAACATTCCTACCCCCACCCACTCCTTAAAAAAGGAGAAGGCGGACGTGAGCCAGGAAGTGAAGTCTTCAACATCAATCGGGTTTATTCTGGTCCCATTCAAAACAGCAATCGTGAGCAGGAGTTCTTCTTGTAGCTCCTCAGCCTGTTGTGACCAATTTCCTTGTAAAAAATTAGATAATTTAGTACTTTCTGTAAAAGACTCATTGTTATATTTCAAGGGTGTGATACACATGTGTTTAGTATGACTTACACAGCTTACTTGAAGAATATCAGCAATTTCTTCCATTTTGCTTTGTAATAGATCTATTCGCTGATTAGCAAGCAGTATCCCAGAAATCAAATGGCTATTCATTTTATGCTGTTTTACCATAGCATCTGCCGAGGCATTCACTATATTATTTATTGTTTCTGCTGCTTGAACTTGATTGGCTAGGGCAATACCCGCAGTCACCGCTGCAGCAGCCAACATTGCAATGGCCGTCACAATGGCCGCCGTGATGCCAAAATCTCTCTTTTCTCTAATTAAGGAGATTATTGGAAATTTATCGGGATCGGCATCCACCGGTATAGGGACAAAGGTCGGAACCCGCACCAGCAGTGCTAAAGATTCGGACCCATTCCAGCATTCTGTCAAATGGCAGGTGACATTCGCACAATCTAATATGCTGCTTTTATTTTTAAATTCTGCTAAAATAAAAAAGAAGGGAGCCGAAACACAAACTGCTGCCCTTACGGCTGAATAATTTGCCAACAAGTTATTATATTTAATATCATTCAATATCACTGGTGTAGTATCAGTTCTGGTTGCTGATACATTCCAAATGTCATGTTGTGACTCACCTAGAGTTGCAAAGGCTGATAAACTGGTAGCAGCCCCCGCTAAATTTGTCAACACCCATTGATAAAATGGCCATTTGTTTACCTTCCCTGTTTTATTTCCTGTCATAGCCATCCTTTTTAGAGGTGGCGATAAGGTGAAGCCTCGAGATACTTCTACCTTAGGCATCCTTTTAGATTGGCAGTGCGTAAACACTGGTGGAAATGACTGATCTGGAGGGCACCATGGCCACACTCTGACATTAGTGGCATTATTGGTTTGCCAATATGATCGTTCAAGTATGGTTACCTTACTTTTTAGCAATAATGTAGTGATATTCACAGGGGACTGTTTTTTGTTAGATGTATTTCCACTGGCCTCAGATTGTCCTGCCACTATGTTATTGAGTACCTCGAGCAAGACACCAGTGCCTATTTGGGAATCTCCAAGTGGATCAATCCAGTGTCCCAATGTAGCATTGCAAAGTACAACGCATGGGGTCTCTGCCCTGTTTGTTATGGTGAAACACAAGGTATCATTTAATCTAAATTTTGATGCATTATACTTGACAGTCTCTTTGTTTAAAGGTATGGCTCATGGTGCCTCCAGCTGACAGCTCGATGATGTAAACATTGGCAGTACTTTAGAGTGGGAATGTACTGGGATGGGAACTGGCCATGATCTTACCACAGCCCACAATGGTATACTTATCGCTCTCTCAAGCAGGCAGATCATTAACAGGATCTTTAGCATTTTCTTCAGGGGTCGGTGAGTCCTCTTTCACAGTTCTGGTCAGTCTGCTTGGTATACAGATTGGATTTTCTTGATCCTGTGGGAAAACACAGATAGCTCCCCGGGATCTCACTAAAACTGGATCCGTGCCCTTCCATTGGTTAGTTAAGATATCTTTCCATTTAACATATTCTTTTTGAGGACGTGGAGCCACATGTCTGTCAGCAGCAGATTGTCCATCAGAATCCAGATTTAAAAAATTTAAGGTAAATAGGGCTAGGGAGATAGATGTCTTAGGTCCCATGTTGGGGCCTATTCCTCCCTTTTGTTTTTGTAAATAAGTTTTCAACGTGCCATTGGCACGTTCCACAATCCCTTGTGCCTGAGGATTATATGGCAAGCCAGTTATATGATGGACACCAAGCCTCAGACAAAACTGTTGAAAAGTTTTAGATGTATATAAGCTGGTGCATTATCAGTCTTCAGCTGAAGGGGCTTGCCCAGGCTTCAAGACAATGAGTAATAACATGTGACACTTTTTCTCCCACAAGGGGGGTGGCATGAATGATGCCAGAGCATGTATCCACAGATACATGAATAAATTTTTGTTTTCCAAAGGCATTGCAATGTGTAACATCCATTTGTCAGATATGAAGAGGTTGCAGACCTCTGGGATTGACCCCTATAGATGGAGAGGGTCTGAATTCTGCACAGGAGGTACATTTCAGAACAATATCTTGCGCTTCTGCACGAGTTAAATGAAACTTTAATCTTAGGGTATTAGCTGGTACATGATAGAGTTTATGGAATTCAACTGCGCCTTCTAATGGCGAGCTTACCCAATATAGGTTTTTAGTGGCTTTATCAGCAATAGCATTAGCCTGAGACATAGGCCCAGGAAGCAATGAATGTGCTCTCATGTGTTGAATAAAAAATGGGTGACACCTATTGCGAATATGGTGTTGAATATCTTTAAATATCTCAGCAACCATGCTTTTAGGGTGGATAAAATCAGCCACTTCTAATTGTTTAACAGCTCCTACAACATAATGCGAATCTGAAATTATGTTTATAGGCTCTGAAAATCTTTGCAACACTATCGCTACAATAGCACATTACACCTAGGACACATTCCAGGCACCTTTGGACGATTGTTTTTAGTAGTGCCAGGTGCTCTACATTGTCTTTGTATGTGTCCCAGCTTTCCACACCTGAAACATTTAACATTAGAGGTCCTCTGAGCCGCTAAAACAGCAGCTGCCAATCCAGCATTAGATAGAGGTCCTCCTATTTCTCTACAAGCCTTCATCCATGCATTTAGTCCTTTTCCTTTCCAAGGTGTAATAGCATTTCTGCATTCTCTAGTACACTGTTCAAAAATTAGTTGTTCTATGAGAGGCATGGCCGTCTCAGGATCTCCAAAAATCCTTCCTGCCGCCTCCATCATCCTAGCCACATAGTCTGAGAATGGCTCAGTGTTCCCTTGGATAATTTTTGTCAAGTTTCCTGAAACCTGTCCTTTGTTAGGTAGGCTTTTCCATGCTTTTACAGCTGCCTTATTAATTTGCTCATATACTTCTACAGGGTAGGCCGTTTGATTGATAGCCCATTGTCCCTGCCCTGTAAGCATGTCAAAGTTCCATTGTGGATGCCCCTGAGCTAAATTTTGTCTTGCCTGTGAAGCACAAAATTCTTGAAAAATAGATTTCGAATCTAGATACTGTCCCATAGTCAGGCAAGCCTTAACAGTATTATACCAGTCATCTGGTGTCATGGCACTGACCACAAGTCTTTCTATTAATGCCTGAGTAAAAGAGGCATTGATTCCATAAGTCTGTACCGATTCGGCTAGCGCTTTTAATTGTTTTAAATCTAGCTGTGAATGTTGCCTGGTTTGGTTAGCATCTTCCCATACAGGAAAGGCTACTCTTATCTTTTTTCTCTCCTTAGCTGTAATAAGAGAATTGGACGGCAGTCTTTCCTGTCTCTCTTTTGGTTTTTTTTTTTTTTTTAACTCTAACTACTTCCTCCAATGGTGGGGCAGATGGGGCATACCCCGGTGCATAAGTCGAATCCAGCCCGTATCTTTCAGACTCATAACGAGCTGCTTCTCTATCTAACTCTGCCTGTTCCTCAAGATTTAACACACCATCAGAGGATGAGGTGTCGGTATCCTCTGTATCTTCTTCGTCCCCCGAGGACGTCTCCTCAGAGGCAGAGTCATTAATTCTTAAATTCTGAAACTCAGTTAACACTGGGTACAACTTTTTCTTAGGCCCTTTCTGTTTTTTACGTTCCTTTTTTGTAGCTACTTCTTTTTTAATTTCTTCTCTTTTCTTCATTCTATTCTTAGCGCTCTTTTCCTTTTCTGCTTCTGATAGGCTATCCTGGTGTTCTGCCAAAGCTTTTTGTCCCTCTCTTACCTTATCTTGGCATTTTGCATCCTCTATACAGGCTCTAACCATTTTGTACAGCGGCCATGTGCCTGGTCTTAACTTTCCCTTCTCCTTTTCATTAATCAAATCTCCGCCGAGCTTGCCCCAGGAGCCCTTTGACAAGGACCCCGTGGATACAAACCAGGGAGCTACTCTATCCACATCTCGCAGAAAATTACACAACACTTTCTCGGGAACCTTTAAACCACGCTCACGCAACAACTCCTGCATTGCTGAGAGAAGCGGCTTCATTTGGTGGTTACCCATACTGCTTAGAGGGAACGAACTTGCACAGTTATCTACCTGTGACTTACAGCTCCTGAATACACGGAGGGCAAGTACACTCCTTCCCTTGTGTATGGCAGTTAAGACAGAAGCAGAGCACAAGAACTACCACGGCCCAAACGGGGATAGCAATAGGAAAATAGACAGGATCCACCATACCTTGCAGAAAAGCGTCTAGACCTCTCGCGCGGCCAGTTCTGAATCCTCTGTTGAGCTAACAGGGTCCCTCGAAACTGGATAAAACACCGAGATGTTCGGCTTCGTCTCCCGGGTTTCGTTCACCAGTTGTGGGGCGCCGCCTCGCCGAAAAGGAGAACGCCACGCTTCAGGATTCTTCTGGCAGCATTTTTATTACAGCTCTTTTAGTGTTACAGCTCTCTTAGATGGTAGTGAGGCGAGGGACCCCAAGCCCCAAAAGCTTATGGCTTATATAGCACTTTAGGAGATGTGCCGCACACTCATTGGCTCTTATGATGTCGCCAAATTAGCATACTGGTTTTCGTGCCTTGCGCAGGCGCACATTCAAGCAAGGCTCGCAAGAAGAACCAGGAAGCAGGAAACCGGCGCCATCTTGCGATGGCGGACGCGGCTCCTAACACTAAGCAATGTCTAATTTTAACCACAGGGCTCTAAAAGTAACTTTTATTCTCCTATTGTAATTATTATCTGGGAGCCTTACTGCTTCCATCTATTTACCCAGGCCTGGTCCTCTAGTCCAGGAAGCCTCTAGAATCTATACAATTTTATCTAGTTCTAGAGTGTTTTCAGCCTCTGAAATTTCCTGCTGAATAAGCTTCTCCTTTCTTGTTCCTTGTTAACTCTTAACTGGCTGGTTCAACTCAGCTGTACAGGATTGAACTCCTCTCCTGACTGAGCTATTCATTCTGACTCCTCTCTCAGACACTGAATTGCTCTGCCTGCCTTAAGTTAACTGTTGCAATCTTTCCTCATCTTCTGGCTCTGTCTCCTCTTCTTGCTCATTCTGCTTTTACCTGTATCTAGCATGTTTTCTCTTCAATCTGTCTCTGTAAAACACATCCAGTAAAATTGCTTCCTTCTCCATCTATGTTACTCTACCCACTCAACTCTACTGTGTTGTTCTCCATGAACTCTACTGTATTCCTTTACTGAATTCTCTTCTTCCAGGACTGTGTTTCTCTCCCTTAAGTAGGTTCCTTTTCCTCTCTTATCTCAGTAGAGTTGGGTATACCCAATTCTGTCAGATCTTCTTCTGATATTCTGTATTTCCTGCCACTCAATTAGACATCATTTTTCAAACATGGTTGCTTCCTTTTGCATACTAAACCAACCTTCATTGTTTGTGTTTGAAGTTAATGTTATTTAAGGGCTTGCCTCTATTCTAACCACAGGGAAATGTGTCTTGTACAGAACCACACCCTAACTAAAGACAATTTCAAATATCCCAACATAATAATCAAGTCTTACATTGATTACTTTTAGGTGTTGAAAGAGTCTTGAATTCTTTGTGTGAACTCAGCTTTCCTTCCTTTTTCATGTAATTTAGTCACAATATCTGTGTCTGTATATATTCTGGCAACTGGTGTGTTATTTTTCTTTTCACGTATTTGCTTCTGTTTACAAACGTGGGGTCTAAAGGTGACCAGCTTTGTATGAT
>NW_021620166.1:3679-4150 GCF_004785775.1 Grammomys surdaster | reverse complement strand
TAAATGTAAAATGTATTCATATTGACCAAAAGATTGATCAGGGTAATTAAAGTAGTAAAGCTTTCACTTGTGCCAATTATCATTGCAGGCATGTAAGAAGTCATAGCAGGAAGAAACCATATGAATGTAATCATTGTGGTAAAGCCTTTGCAAGACCCAGTCATCTCCAATGTCATAAAAGAACACATACTGGAGAGAAACCATATGAATGTAATCATTGTGGTAAAGCCTTTGGAAGACCCCGTCATCTCCAACGTCATAAAAGAACACATACTGGAGAGAAACCTTATGAATGTAATCATTGTGGTAAGGCCTTTGCAATACAGAGTAATCTCCAATGTCATAAGAGAACACATACTGGAGAGAAACCTTATGAATGCAATCAATGTGGTAAAGCCTTTTCACAACACAGTATTCTCAAATATCATAAAAGAACACATACTGGAGAGAAACCTTATGAATGTAATCATT
>NW_021620166.1:0-3669 GCF_004785775.1 Grammomys surdaster | reverse complement strand
TGGAGAGAAACCTTATGAATGTAATCATTGTGGTAAAGCCTTTGCAATACAGAGTAATCTCCAATGTCATAAAAGAGCACATACTGGAGAGAAACCTTATGAATGTAATCAATGTGGTAAAGCCTTTGCAATACAAAGTTATCTTCAAAAACATAAAAGAACACATACTGGAGAGAAACCTTATGAATGTAATCAATGTGGTAAAGCCTTTGCAATACAGAGTTATCTTCAAAAACATAAAAGAACACATACTGGAGAGAAACCTTATGAATATAATCAATGTGGTAAAGCAATTTCACAATGGCATTCTCTACAATATCGTAAAATAACCCATACTGGAGATAACCCTTATGAGTGTAATTAATGTTGTAAAGCCTATTTACATGGGAGATGTCCCCAAAACCATAAAAGACCACAGAGTGGTGAGAAATCTCATTAATATAATCCATGTGACAAAAGGCTTTATATAAAGTTATTTTCTGCAAAAGTATAAAAGAGCTCATGTTGGAGAAGAACTATGAATGTAATTCTACTGGGTGGTTTTGTTTAGAAGTTGACATGGGCTGGAGTTATCACAGAGAAAGGAGCTTCATTTGAGGAAATGCCTCCATGAGATTCAGCTGTGTGGCATTTTCTGATTTAGTGATAAGTTGCGAGGGCCCACTGTGGGTCATATCATCCTTGGGATGGTAGTCTTGGGTTCTATGGGACTTTGTTATTTTCCAAGAACTACAACTTCCAGTATTCCAGGAAGTTACCTGTTCCCTGGGCAGGTGAGTCATATAGGTTAATTTTGGGCATTAAGCAACCTTCATCTGTTGACATCATAATCTCTTCGCCTATACACATTGTTCCTCTAATAAGTAGTGTGATGTCAAGCCAGGGGAAGCAAACCAGTAAATAACATCCTTCCATGGCCTCTGACTCAGCTTCTGCTTTTTGACTTGCTTAGTTCCAGTCCTGACTTTCTTTGGTGAGGAACAGCAACATGGAAGTGTAAGTTCAATAAACCCTTTCCTCCCCAACTTCCTTATAGTTCATTATCGTTCGTACAAGAATAGGAACCCTGACTAAGACAGCAATCAATGTGGTAAAGCCTTTGTATATCCCGCTACTTTCCAAAACATAAAAGACTCATACTGGAAAGAAACCTCATGAATGTAAACAATGAGTTAAACACTTTCCACAACCTTGTAGTCTTTATTATTATAAAAGAGCATATTTCGGGGAGAAGCCTTTGCGTATCATCTTTCTTTACACACACAAAAAAATCACTCTGGCCAGGTGGTGGTGGCACACACCTTTAATCCCAGCACTTGAGAGGCAGAGGCAGGCAAATTTCTGAGTTCGAGAGTTTGAGGCTAGCCTGGTCTACAGAGTGAGTTCCAGGACAGCCAGGGCTACACAGAGAAACCCTGTCTCGAAAAACCAAAAAAGAAAAATCACTCTGGAGAGAACCCCTGTTATTGTAATCACTGTGGTAAAACCTTGTGAATTCACTGTCATCTGCAAATACATAGTAGAACACATTCAAGATAGCAAACCTATCAAGGTAATCAGTGTATTAAGCCCTTGGGAGTTACAGTTATCCCCCAATACATAAAACAACACATACTGTAGAGAAACTACATCAATGTCATGAATGAGGTAAAGCCTTCCAGGACACAGTCATTTTTTAATACACAACAGAAAATGTGCAGGAGAGAAACCTCATGAATTTAATCAATGTGAGAAAGCCTTTGCATAGTTGTCTCCAAATACATGAAACAGCACATAATGGAGAGAAGCTCTATGAGTGTAATGAATGTGGTAAAGCCTTTGCATGTCACTGTCCTCTCCAAATACTTCAAGGAACACACATTTTAGAGAAACCTTATGAATGAAATGGAAACGTGTACAAGGCTGTTTATATCACAATAGTTTCCAAAGACACAGAAGAACACATATTGAACAGAAACCTTGTGAATGTACTCAGGTTGGAGAATCCTTTACATGCCACAGTAGTCTCTGAATACAAAAATGAACACATACTAGAGAGAAACCTTCTGAAAATAATCAAAGTGTTAAAGCCTCTGCATGTCCTAATCATATTTAAATGCGTGAAAGAATTATAGTAGAAATGAACTGCTGTGATTTGAATATGCTTGGACCAAAGAAGTGGCAATATTAAGATATTCAACATTGTTGGAATTGATAGTATTGTCTTGAAGGAAGTGAATTCCTGATGGTGGTCTTTGGAGCTCTGGCCAGGATAAAACAGACACTCCTACTGTTTGGCTGGAAGACTGACTCTTCCTGGTTGCCTTCTCATGAAGATACAGAACTCTGAGCTCCATCTCCAGAGTCATGGCTGCCTGTATGCTGCTAATCTTCCTGCTATGATGGTAACTGACTCAACATTTGAAACTGTAAGCCAGGCCCAATTAACTACTTGCCTTTAAGACAGTAGCCTTGGGCACAGTGTCTCTTCTTAGCAATGGAAATTCTATCTAAGACAGAAGTTGGTACCCCAGACATAAGTATTGTTATGATAGTCTTGATGATGTTTTTTTTTTTGGAGCAATGTGGATTTTTAGACCTTGTATTGGTACATACATTAAGTGGAACTCAATGGTCCATTCTAGTAGGGAAATGGAACACATACATATGTACTAAGTTTGATTTGAATTTTGTACATAGTTTTTATGATGTTTTGCTGAAGAATGTTGCTGCCTTTTTCCCTTGTCTGAAGAGTGTCCTTGAGGCTAAGGTAAAGAGGTTTATGTTGACTGCATTGACAAATAAAGTCTCAGGAAAGCCAAGTATAGCCTTTGGCCTGTGTTTACTCTCATGGAGATTGTGTTGATTATGCTTAGTAATCTTAGAAAGGAAAAATATAAAATGTTAGGTTCAAAGAGAAATGGGTCACCAGGAAGTTGAATGAAGGTAAATCCTTTGATGAAAGATATCTGATGGTATTAAAGAAATGATGATGTTATGGGAAGATTCCATCCACCTAAACATATGGATGTGAAGTTGTATGAAGGAGAAGTGTATCATGATAAGCACTATTATTACCCAGTTATTGTTTCCATGTGGGCATAAGGAGATACAAGTATCTATCAAATTGACATGGACGGATAGTCATTATTTTTCTGTGTTTTCAATTTAAGATCTAAAAGGAAATATTTAGATTCAGGCATATTGATACATGCCTTAAATCCAAGGAGAAGAGAGTCAGCAGATTTCTAGTTCAAGTCATCCTGGTCCAGAACAAGATTTAAGTAAAGAAATCCTTAGACAAAGTGTCACACACAAACCTTTTATCCCATTCTTCAGGAGACAGAGCCATGCATACCTCTGAGTTCAAGGTTAAACTACAGAGTAAGTTCCAATACCACCAACATTAGTCAGTGAAGTTGTTGAAAATTAGAAAGCTGGTGATAATGTAATAGAAGGGCCATGTTCCAGCCCCAAAAAGCAGCAGATCTCAGCAGCTTTGTCCATGTGCCTCTGGCTTTAGAGGCAAGACTAGAAGGGAGTACTGACACAGTTGATACAGTTAGCTATAGTTAAAAAATTAGTGGTGGTGAAGAACAGACCAGCATCAGTGAGGTGAAGACTTCTGGGGTTTGTTTTCTGCGAGGAAAATGAAGGTGTGTTCCAAGGATGTACCTGGTGGTTCAGCTG
>NW_021620165.1:0-2332 GCF_004785775.1 Grammomys surdaster | reverse complement strand
CATTCTGAAAACATATGCCAAGTTGTATGTGAGAAGCACCGTGCAAGAAGCTGCCAGAATCAATTATAATGTACTAAATTTAGACTGTTGAGCTCTGAAGGTGTCTTCCAAGTATAGCCAACAGATTTAGATTTGTAGCTTTTAGTGCTATGAATGTGGCTCAGTGGGTAGAGCTCTGACCTAACATACCCAGGACCCTAGGTTCGGTCCCTAGCACATCACTTAAGATACTATGGTGGGGGTACACACACACACACACACACACACACACACACACACACACGTAATGTAATGCTGGTTCTTCAGGAGATTTCACAAGCTCAGGAGCAGGATTTCACTCTTGGCCTCAGCCTCAGCCAGTTCGAAGTCCACACAAGACCCTGTCTCGGACCTACAGGCAAAAAGTGGGGTTATATTAGGAGACCTAAGTATGCAGCTGTGGTGGGATTATAACTACAGAACTTCTTTCAGAATAGAACGAAGAAAATACACAGGGAGGTAGATGCACCTTTACATGGAGGTGAAACATGCTGTTTCCTTCCACGAGGAAGACATAGAAATCAGTCACTCGTTATGATTAAAGGATGATGGCGTTGTTTGAGCAAAGGTCTTGGAGGGGCCTCACCTGATTTATGTCCTAGTCATTTTAACCTGGGCATCACAGGGGTGAGGTAATGTGTAGCTCCTAAAGCCTTTTCCAAGTCTGAAGGCATTAGGTGCCTTGCTATTATTTTAGAAACACTCTCAGGTGTTCAGCAGTTCTTTGCCAAAGCGTCCAAGTCACCATACTTAAATATACATTTATGCATGCCACAGGAAAGGGATATCAGAAAGGAATTAATCAGAACAGATACATTTCTGTGAAGGGATTATTATGGAAGAACAATCTAATCTTTCATTTGGATCAGAGAAGATATATTTGTATTGCATGATACAGTACAAATTGGCTTATGGCAAAAGTTTTATTTTCTTCCTTTTAAAATTAATAGTGTATATATACAACATACATATTTATAGAAATCTTTGTAAGTATAAGTGAAGTGATGTTCAATTTATTTACTTTTTTCTAAGTGATAATTTGACTGGTCTATCTGAATACACAGTTGTTTTCTGATAATGATGATGTGCCTTGCCCCATGCTTGATGTCTTAGTTATTTTTACTTTGCTACCACAGAATACAACATACTGAGTCACATATGAATAATAGATGTATTTGGCTCATGGTTCTCAAGATTAGGAAGTCTGAAGATGGGGTATGGCTCTGGTGAGGGGTTTCATGCTGAATTATTACATGATATAAGGTACCATGTAGCAAGAAAGTAGAAGCAAGCTTTCATTTCTGTTGTGTGATAAAATACTCTGTCCAAAAGCAACTTAGGGCAAGAAAGGGTTTATTTGGCTTATTCTTCAAGGTCACTGTAAACCATGTGGAGAAGTCAGGGCAGGGACTCAAGCAGGAATCTGATAGAAAACATGGAGTAACTCTGACTGCTGCCTTATTCTCAGGCTAACGCTTAGCTAACTTTCTTATACAGCCCTGGAACATCTTTCTAGGGAGCAATATTGCCCACAGTGGGCTAAGCCATCCCACATCTATTTAATAATCAAGACCACATCCCACAAACAGGCCTATAGACCAATATGATCTAGACCTTTTCTCAACTGAGACTTCCTTCTTAAGTGACATTAACTTGCATCAAGTTGACAGACAAAGCTAAGTAAAATAACACACAAGCCTGGATGTTGTCTCTTCTTAAAAGACCACTAATTTCATCTGGAGGGCACAATTTCACTAGCCTCATGAGAAAATCAATTTAAAGGAAAAAAAGATACATTTGGAGCAATGGTATCAGGTTACTCCTGGTGGGCTCCATTGCTTTTAGGTAGGCCTGTATTGAGGCAGGGCGTCATGACTATGGAAGTGCTTGGCATATGAGACTAAGAGAAAATAGAGAAGGGGCCAGAGTCAAGACATAGGCCCTAAGGGAATTCTTCTCAGTACTTATATTTCTCACCTCCTTGATTTCTATTGCCTTCAAGTGGACTCTCAAACTATGAACCCATCAATTGATTAATTGATTGATGAAGTTAGAATTCTTGTGCTCCAATAATTTTTTCCACATTCCATCTTTGTGTGTCTTGTTCTCTTTTATTCTTTTTAAAAATTAATTTAATAATGCTAGATTTATCTGAGAAGAAGGAACCCTAATTGACAAATGCATCTATAAGATTGGCCTCTAGGCAAACCTGTAGGGCATCTTCTTAATTGATGATTGATGTGAGAGGACATCACATCTAAAGTTTTAGCTAATTTTGGGCAATGCCACCCCT
>NW_021620164.1:0-10371 GCF_004785775.1 Grammomys surdaster | reverse complement strand
GGGGGCGGGCGCGGGGGCGCCGGCGGGCGGTTTAAAGGGACCGCGCTGCTCCGCCGCCGCCGCCGCCGCCGCCTCCGATGCCGCCGGGGCCGCGCAGGGACGTTTGCTGGGTTTATAATTAATTTTTAGGATGATTTTTTTTCCTATTTAACCAGTTCTCTGGTTTCCATACTCCTCTTGTCCTTCCTCTCTCCACACCACACCTTTGCTTTAACATCATCAATATTCCCTTATCCTTAATCCTCCTTTTTCCACACTTGAGATGTGTCTTCTTCCCAGGGTTCCTGTTATAGTTCCAAAAGCTACAGAACAGAAGCCAGAGCTCCTCATGCACATGAAGGTCCTGTCTATGACAGACACAGGCATTGGTTGTCTTTTCAAGTCTTTGTTATTCTCTTTGACATGACATTTACCAGTTCCATCTAGTCTCAACAGGACTAGGGATACATATGCTCACTGAGGTCCAACCCAGCAGTCCAGATAGGGAAAAAAAGATCAAATGACAGTGAGTCAATACTGAGACAGCTCCTCTTCAATTGTTAGGAGACACACATTAAGACTAAGCTGCACAATTGCTACAACTGTGTGGATCTAGGTGCAGCTCCTGCATGTTCCTGGTTGGTGAACAAGGCTATGTGAGCCCCCATGTTACTGAAGACCTCCGCAGAGGGGAGACCCTCACTCAAGTCTCAGAAAGTCGTGGCCACCCAGTAATCTGCTCGAGACACCATGTACCAGAGCAATTGCGAGGTTTATTAGGGCGTGACAACTAGCTGCCGGTCAAGGTCAATTCGTATGCCCACGCAGGAGCTGAATTGACCCCGACAGCCAGTTTGAGAAGGGTTTTTAAGAGGAAAAACCACAAACCAAGGAATGAGGAGGGGAATGAGGGGTTGTTGAGGTGGCATAACATAAAAATAGTGGAACATTCCAAAGGAACCCAACCTACATGAGTCAGGGTCAGGTGAAAGCTCTCTGTATGCTTATCTTTCTCAAGAATGTGGTCCTGCCCTGTTACTTCGGCCTTGCCCTGTCACTGCGGTTCCCAGCTTGGTTCTGAACTTGGTTCTCAGCTTGGTTCCACCTAGTTCACTTGCATTCTTTCCTTTCTCTTTGCAGATAGGCCAGTTCCAGTAATGGTGACTGGTCTTTCCACATTCCTAACTTGCTTCATGGCTCAGTTTCTCAGAAAATTTTCCATGTCCTTACAAAGAAAGCCTAAAGAATATTTTATATGTCTAAAAAGGATTATATATGCCCAGTATCTATAATTTTTCACTCTACATTACCAGGTTATTTGACTCTGTGGGGATTCATGTGGTGTCCTTGACCCCTGCTCCTTTCTATGCCCCACTGTTCCACAAGACTTCCTGGGCTCACCCTCATATGTGGCTGTGGATATCTTCATCCACCTCCATCTGCTTTCTGGATGTGCTCTCAGGAGACAGTTATGCTAGGTTCCTGTCTGTAAGCAGTGCAGAATATCATTAGTAGTGTCAGGGGATGGATCTCTTACATGAGATGTGTCTTAAGGTGAGGCAATCATTGCATGTTTGTTCCCTCTGTCTCTGTTCCATCTTTGTCTCTACATGTTTAGTTAAGACAAATTTGTGGTTGAAAGTTTTATTGGTGGATTTATTTCTACCTCCTTTCTCTGGAAGACTCATTTATTGAAGATGAGTCTTTTTTCCATTGTATATTTTTGGCTTCTTTGGCTTCTTTGTCAAAGATCAAGTGTCCAAAGTGTGTGCTTTTATTTCTTGGTTTTTCAATACTATTCCATTGGTCTATGTTTCTGTCTCTGTACCTATACCATGTATTTTTATAACTATTGCTCTGTATTATAGCTTGAGGTCAAGGATGGTGTTTCACTCAGATGTTCTTTTATTGTTAAGAATTGTTTTCACTATTCTGTTTTTGTGGGAGGGGTTTGTTTTGTTTTTTCTTTTTTTCCCTATTTTTGCTTTTCCAGATGAATTTAGGAATTAGCCAGGAAATAAATAAATAAAGAATTAAAAGACTTCCTAGAATTCAGTGAAAATGAGGACACAGCATACCCAAATTTATGGGACACAAAGAAATCAGTCCTAAGAGGAAAATTCATGGTGGGACATGTGCCCTGGTAAAGGAATTGAGAGGTCATACACTAGCAACTTAACAGCACACTTGAGAGCTCTAGAAAACAAGAAGGAAACATCCTCAAGAGGAGTAGATGACAAGAAATAATCAAACTCAGGTCTCAAATCAACCAAATCAAAACAAAGTCTCAACAAACTCCCAAGCTGCTTCTTTGAGAGAATCAACAAAATTGACAAAGTCCTAGCCAGACAAACTTAAGGACCCAGAGGCAGTATCCAAATTAACAAAATCAGAAATGAAAAGAGAGACATAACAGAAATAGAGGAAATTCAAAAATTATTGTATCATACTAAGAAAGCCTATACTCAACAAAACAAAAAACAAACAAACAACAACAACAAAAACCCTGTAAAATTTAGATGAAATGGATGATTTTCTAGACAGGTACCGCATACCAATGTCAAATCAAGAGCAGGTAAACTATCTAAACAGGCTGATATCCTCCAAGAAAATAGAAGTTGTTAAAAACCTCCCAACAAAAACAAAAGCCCAGGGGTAGATAACTTTAGTGCAGAATTCCACCAGATCTTGAAAGAAGACCTATTACCAACATTGCACAAACTATTCCATAAAATAGAAACAGAATGAACACTACCTAATTCATTCTGTGAAGCTTAAATTACTCTGATACCTAAACCACACAAGAAACTCCCTCCAAAAGAACTTCACACCAATTTTGCTTGTGAATGTTGATGTAAAAATACTCAATAGAATTCTCACAAACTGAATCCAAGAACACATCAAAACCATCATTCATCAAGAGTAAGTATGCTTCATCCAAGTGTAGCAAGGATGGTTCAATATATGAAAATCCATTAATATAATGCACTATGTAAACAAACTCACATGAAAAAAATCACAGGATCATCTCCTTAGATATTGAAAATGCATTTGAAAAAATACAACATCTCCTACTGTTGAAAGTATTGGAGAGATCAGGAACTCAATGCCCATATCTAAACATAATAAAAGCAAGTAATAGCAAACCAACAGCCTATATCAAATTAAATGGAGAGATACTTGAATCAATCCCACTAAAATCAGAGACAAGGATGCCCACTCTCCCCACATCTAATCAATATAGTAATTAAAGTTCTTGCTGTAGCAATAAGACAACAAAAGGAAATCAAGGGGATAAAAACTGGCAAAGAAGAAGTCAAGGTAACTTCAGCAAAGTGGCTGGATATATAATTAACTCAAGTAATTCAGTAGCCTTCATTTATTCAAATGAAAAATAGGCTGAGAAAGAAATAATGAAAACAACACTCTTCACAATAGTCACAAATCATATAAAATATCTTGGGGTAACACTAATAAAACAAGTGAAAGATCTGTATGACAGTAACTTCAAGTTTCTCAAGAAAGAAATCAAAGATCTCAGAAAATGGAAAGATCTCTCATGCTCATTGATTGGCATAATTAACACAGTAAAAATGACCATCCTACCAAAAGCAATCTACAGATTCAACACAATCCCCATCAAAATCCCATCATAATACTCCAAATATTTCTTTTTTATCGTTTTACTGGAAACAGTTTGATGAGCCCCTCCTGCTGTGCAGTGTGATCCTGGAATCAAGCACCTTCCTCCTTGTCAATGCAATCTTTCTTGAGTGGTCCCATGAATGCTTTCTTCTCCTGTAAGGTCTGGAATCAGCCATGGCCAAACTTGGCGTTGGTGGCCATGAACTCATGTTAATATTCTCTGCAGTCTGATATTTTATCTGGACCTGCAAAGACTCATGAAGAGTAAGCACTGAATTCTTGGGTCCCCCCACATTGCCTTTGAGCCCGATGAAGTCATTGATTACCCCACAATAATGGACAAAGCCACCCAGTGGGTTGATGCTCTTGTCAGACAGGTCATAGTCAGCAGGTGCATTGTTCTTGATCAGTTTACTATCTTTGATGAGGTAGCCTTGACCAATCTTGAAAACCTTGTTAATCTAGGTTCCGTGATGATAGTCTTTCTGTCTAGCTTGAGCCACAAAAGGCTACTCATGCAGGTTGTTAGGCTCCAATACAGGCAACTTTGTGCAGAACTCAATGGGTCTTTCGGGGCAGAATCCAGGCAGGCATGGTACAGGAGGAGCTTAGAGTTCTATATCTTCTTGTAAACTCTGCTAGCAGAATATTCACTTCTAGGCAGTTAAGATAAAGCCCACACCCACAGTGACACACCTACTCAAACTCAGCAACATCTACTTCAACAGAGCCACACCTTCTAATTGTGCCACTCCATGGGCCAAGCACATACCAAGCATTACAGTAATCCACTTGCCTTGGCCTATCAAGTTGCAGTACTACTAGGCTCATCTTCTCAAACTGAGGATAAATAAAGGCAGTCCAGTAAGAAGAGAGGTCTACAAAGACAGACAACAGAGTCAGAGACAATGTCTGCACCTGTTTTAGGGGCCCTGCATGAAGACCTAGCTGCACATATGTTTTATATGATTAAAGGTCCTGGATCTATCGTTTGCATGTTCTCAGATCAGTGCTTAAGTCTTTGTAAGACCCCATAGTCCCAGGTTAATTGATTCTGTAGGTTTTCCTGTGATGTCTTTCATACTACTAGCTTCTTTAACTTTTTTCTTCCTTCTGAAAGCTTCCACATACTCCATCTAATATTTGTCTGTGGGTCTAAGCATGCATTTCTATCATGCTAGATGAAGCCTCTCCAATGACACTGATTGTTAGGTCTTGTCTACAATTTTAGAAGAATATCATTAGTAGTGTCAGGGGTGGGCTATCTCTCATGGACTAGGTCTCAAGTTGGGTAAGTCATTGGGTAGCCATTCCATCAGTTTCTTCTTTAACTTTATCTCTGAACACCTTTTATGTAGGATAAATTGTTCGTCTAAGGTTTTGTGGCCTGGTTGGTGTTTCCATCCTTCAGTTCGAAGTTAGGTCTTGTCAACAAGAGGTAGCCACTTCACATTCCGTATCTCCTATTGGTTCAAGTCTTAGCTGGGGTACCCTCATAAATTTCTTCCAGTTTTCATTTTCCTAGGATACTAGCTCACCTCATAAATGCCAACCTCCATTCCAATTCTCTCTCCCAGTTCTCTTTTCCTGTTGATCACTTGATACCTCCTGTTGCCCTCTCCAGACTCTATCACACCAAATTCTCTTTCTCTACCTAACCCCAGATGTCTATTGTATTTCCTTTGTTCAGTGAGATTCAAGCATCCTCCCATGGGACCTCCTTGTTAGCTTCTTTTGGTCTGTGCATTGTAGCACAGTTATCCACAAAGTCATGGCAAGAACAAAATGAAGATCTATGTAAAAGTGATAGGGAAGATAGTTGACAAGCAATCTAATGTAGAGGAATTAACAAAAAAATTTTACAAGGAATTAAACATCTCAAATGTGACGCAATCTTTCAATCTAATTAAATCATTCAAATTATTGTAACAACTTTTACTTTAATAAATACTCAAGAATAGTCAACAAGAATTTTGAAACCTTTTTATCTTAATTATCAGAGAAATCCAAATGAAACTAGGCTCTCTTCTCCTCTCCCTCCAGCAAAAATGACCCTTTTATATATGAAAAGTAACAATTGCTAACGAACATATGGAGAACAGGTGTCTCTTAGACACTTTTCTGGAATTTAAATTAGTGTCAATGTTTTGGAAAACATTACTGAGGTTTATTTCTTAAAGGTAGTCCTGTATTTCACACACTCCAGGACTCTCACTAGATTTTTGGGTGGTTTGTATGAGAGTGACCCTCATGAGTTCAAATGTTTGCACCCTTGCTCCTTAGTTGATGGAACTATCTATGCAGCATTAGTAGGTGTGGCTTTGTTGGATGAGTAATGCAGAAGAGATCTTAGGCTTAAAAAGACCGATGGCATTCCCGATGTCCTCTCTGTCTACTGCTTATGAATTCACTGAAGGAATGAGCTCTCAGTGTTCCTTCTGCAGAGTCATTGTTCTACATTTTGGACTCTAGTCTTCTGGAACAATTAGCTGAATTAAGGCTTTTCTTTTAAAAATTGTGTTGCTCATACTGTTTTACGTAAAAAGAAAAAAAGTAAGTAAAAGAGCATTTATCCAGTTATCTGAACTCTGCATATCATAGCAGTAAAACATTATTAGTTCAGTAAATCAGTCAATATGTCTCTCAGGGGTTATATGATACATGCAGACACAGGTTAGCTATAGTTGAATGGAATAATTTTCTTTATACTATTTAGGAAGCATCTGGAGAATGTTGTTCTTCACACACACACACACAAAAGGGAGTTTATTACAGAAATAGACAAATTATACACATTTCAATAAAATAAAGCTTATTACTGAGACCCAGGGACTCAGAGTCACCTTGTCACCTACAACTTGATCACATGTGTATTTATAGCCAATGTTTATATTGGTAGTAAGGACAGAAATATAGATTTTTATATAATTACAATTTGAATTATTTAATATATATTTACTTTCTCTTGTTTTTATGCAGGTAATATATTTTCTGTTCATATTGTACAGTTTCTCCAGAACTCAAAGGATCCCAGGGACCCTATTATCCCAACATCACATGTGACACAATTTGAAGGCAATCTGAGCAGACACAATTCACTTAGATTCTAGGTGCTATCATGCTTTAATTGAACACACATCATCCACTGGCTTACAGTTATCATGTACTCCTTCATTGTCACACTATGCAGGATGCCAAGTTGTCACTTAGAAGGACTCACATATTCTTCTTGAGTGCTAAATAGCCCTAAGATATAATTTGAGTATAATTCAGCTTCAGATAAAGAATCCTGATATAGATGTTTGTCACACGATGTACACATTACAGTTGCTGGGAGAAGAGTATAAATAAGATCGACAGATGGGATCTTGTAGAAAAGAAATGGGATTTCAGAATTTGAGAGAGAGTAAGGGAGAGGGAGAGGGGGAGGGAGAGGAAGAGGGAGAGGGTGAGGGAGAGGAAGAGGGAGAGGGTGAGGGAGAGTGGGAGGAAAGGGGAGGGAGGAAGAGAGAGGGAGAGAAAGGGAGAGAGAGGCAGAGAGAGGGAGAGGAGAGAGAGGGAGAGGTGAAGACGGAGAGAGAGAAGGAGAGAGGGAGAGAGGAAGAGAGGGGGAGATTGAGGAGAGGGGGGGAGAGAGAGGGAGAGAAGTAGAGTGGGGGAGGGAGGGAGACAGCGAGAGAAAGTTTGGTAGAAGAAGCACAGAATATGTGAGAAAATCGATGTTGCTTAGGGTTAGGTGGGGTTGCTAATGAAACAATAAGGATTGGTGAGATCACTCTGTGAGGCTCTTAGCCACCTGAGGGTAGGTGGGACTTATCTGTCAGGTAGCTAGCATTTGACATAGATATGAAGGAGAAGTAATGGTGCAGGGTAATATATATTTTGATGGCTGAATTTGGAAATTCCAAAGTGGACAGGGGAGAGGATGATGTTCAAAGTCACTATTTGGACCTTTTTTCCAGATAGGGTAACTGGAAGAATCCTGCAATGCAGAAAGCATAACAATAAAAATGATTCCAATGTGGGCTGGGGGAAGACCCATGCAATAGTGGCAGTGGCAATTGCTGCATTGGATTATATCTTAGGAGAAATTCTCTGGCAGTTAAACATTCAAGGCTGTTATACTGGTCTCCTTTGTTTGTTGGACAAGTGGAGAAAGCACCTGATAGTTTGTGGTTGGAATTTGGGTAATCCCAATGAAATATTAGAAACAGGAGAAGAAATAAAAAATCTTAGATAGTCAATAGATAAGGACTTGAGGATTCCCTATTGTTGAGGGTCGCTGAGGCAAGGTAAAGATGTTCCTTAGTTTTCCAAAGACTATGAGACACTTGGATGGTCCACGGTAAATGGAAGGTGTAAACAGGTATGATATTTACCTTTCTTATAAATGTGGAAACTTAATTTAATTAAAACACAAAGTATGAGTTGAGTTATAAGACAGTAGGAAATAAAATGTTGCTGTATAACAGAGATTTCCCACCCTTGAAGAAACTGACAGGGTAAAAGAGTGAACATGGAGGAAAACAATCAGTGTATGTATGTGAAGATAGTGAGATCTGGAGAGTCTACATCCATCAGAAAATGTTGTATCCACCTGTTTTAAGAAAAACAGTCAGTATTCCTTGAACAATGGGTGAACTTATTCATAAGGCATAGGCTTTGTCAGTACACATGCCCTAAAATAGCTGAAATAATGAAATGGTTGAGTGTTACCACTGGTTTTGGGAAGCAATGAGTATTGTATTATCTGACAGAATATATAGTATTTAATGATTATTTACTCAACTGGAAACTCATAAATGTATATTTATATATATGTATTCACACACGTGTGTGTGTGTGTAATTATGTGAAGATTATTTAATACCCACTGTGATGGCTACTTTTGTTATCAATATGACTACAAACAAAAATGGAGAGCACATATGTTAGTGATTTCTGCTTTATTTTATGTTGGAAGATATATTTCTAACTTGCATGTCTGAAGAATGATGACACACATTTAATCTACATTTTAATCCAGATCTAATTTGCTCCATGCTTTCTGTTGGAAACTTGCATAAGCACATGGAAATAGGAAGCTTTTCAACTGCATTGCTTGTTCATCTTCCTTTCTTATCGAATCCAGAACAACCAGCACAGCAGTTGCCATAAATATAATGGATTAAGATGAATCATCTCAATCACTATTTAGAAAAGTACCTTGTTGGGCTGTAGAAGACATCCTGGGGTGTTTGGCCATGCCCCCAGAACCCAGAGACCTAACATGCGATCTTACCTCCATTTAACTTGTATGGTGGGTCATGTAAGGCACAGGTAGAGGGCATGACTATTAGGCCTCTGTCTCAAGATTTACATATTAATGAATTACCTAAAGGCTGGGGGACATAGATTACTAAGTTTTCCCCTCCCTAGCACCTCCTCTTTCCCACTCCCCATATAAGAAAGCTCCTCCTGGCATTTCGTGGGAGAGCATTCACATCTAGATACAACTATCATCATGGCCAATACACTTTCATCTTGGCTTCCGTGTGTCTCCTGGAACTTTGGACCTTCTTATGTAAGTGGGAAACTTGCCCTTGGGAAAAGCCTCTCCATGCTCCCTGTTGCAGCAGCAGCGGCTGCCTGAGAGCCATGTGCTCGAGTTCTTTTCCTTCGCCTGCGGTTCTCGGGCAGCTTGGGCTGCTGAATCCCGTGCCAGGGAGTGTTGCCGCTGCAGCATGCAGGTGGCCCAAGCTGCGACTCTGAGGACTGCCTTGACCTGTCCCGTTTGAGTTCTAACCCACAGTACCTTACCTGTTTGTATACAGCCTGGTCTTATGAAGGCATTCCTCCTTCTGATGACTCTAGCTTGTGTCAAATTGACTTAGAACCTGCAAGGAAACTCATTTTACCTCCATAGGTTTATTTTTTTTAATTGACTGATTTTACTATATTACTACTATTGTCCCAGACAAGTCCAGGCTGACAACACATAAGAGAAGGGCATAGCTATGTGATACCTGAATGCATAATTCACTGAGGGTATATTTACTACAGTCCAGAGTGTAGCCCTCTACATAGAATCCATCACTGAGGGAGAGTAGAGGAGTGGGTTCAGAAAATGGAATGATCAAAAATGATTTTAAATGAAAATGTCACTTTCCTTGCCTACTCTACAGATCATAAATACATGAGTCACATGGTCTTGTAAGTGTGATGTGTTGGATGTGACCCCAAAGTATTTTCAAATATTACACAACCATGGTCCCATTACAAGAACAAAGATACCTTCCTCTCCATCCTTATAAAACTTATTTTTCTTTCTTTTTGTAAATGGCTTCCATGCCATTTGTTATAGACAACACAGAATTTTGAATTTAATTTTCATTTTCTTGGGAATAAAGAGGTTGGCTTCACATAACCTATCCTGTCCACATACATTGGCCAAGATTAATGAGACTAATCAGAGAATGGAGGGCAGAAAGATGGCCACCAATGAGGATACCATGTCTCAGTTCTGTGTTTTCTGATCCCTGTTTTATCCTGTGAGCCCACATCTCAGACAAGTGATGGGAATGAGTTGTTGTTGAGAAGAGAAATAAGACTAATCTCCTTGAGAAAGAATGTCTTTACCAATAATAGTGAATAGTGTTGATTCAAGTAAAATATATATTAATCAAAGTGAGGAATGAGATTTTAAATATTAACATTGGAATCTACTTAGTATACCTATGTTACAGAAGGACTCTTCCTTTGACTGCC
>NW_021620163.1:1383514-1401961 GCF_004785775.1 Grammomys surdaster | reverse complement strand
GGATGATTTATTTACATTTCCTATGTTGTCCCCTTACCCCATCCCCCACCACCCCCTCGGAACCCCCAATCCCCTCGCCCCTCCTCCTTCTTCTCTGTGGATGTAACCTCTATCTACACCCCCCCACTCCCACCTCCCCACCCTCAAAATTCCCACCCCCTGGGGCATCCAGCCTTCATGAGGTCAAGGTTCTCTTCTTCCACCTATGCCCAGCAGGGCCCTCCACTTTTACATATTCAGCTGAAGCCCTGGATCCCCCCCTAAGTGCTCCCAGGCTGGTGGTTTAGACCCTGGGAGCTGTGGTTGGTTGGTATTGTTGCTCTCCTCATGGTGCCATAAATCCTTTCAGCTCCTTCAGTCTTCACTCTAACTCCTCTATTTTTCATTCGAATGCTCAGGACTTAATGTTTTTAGTGTGCTTCTAATTATAAATTCAATTCTCAAGGGGGAATCTCTTCTAATCTGTTTATCTATTCACTTCCCAGATAACAGCCAACACCCTTTTTAAATTATCTTTCCTGTATTTAGCACCCAAATGCAAAAAACATGCATGAGAATGTGGTTGACTGGAGTTGCAGAATCCAGGTTGTGCTGATTTCCTTATGTCTGGAGATCCCGTTCTATTGTTTTTTATTTATCTTTCCCTCCACCTCAGGGCCACTCACTGCTTTGCCTTGGGCATTAGGTGTGGATTTTATCAAGTAAGTAACTTGCAAATTCGAGGGTGGAATGGGGAGCAGCCTTAGAGCTTCACCTGAGCTGCTGCCTGTGCCCCCTCCCAGCTGTGTCTAATTCTGCCCCAGCTGTACCTGCTCTCAGGAGGTGCTAGAGAGTTTGCATGGTGGGACGGTAGCTGTATGGAGTACACTGTCTTTTCACAGCAGGGTCATCTCCAGTGTGCTATGAGACTGTTGATTCCTCATAAGCAAACTCAATAAATAGTAATCCATCCAGCTCCATGTGGGTGGAATTGTAGTGTCAGGCAGATATTAGTGACCCACCCCCCCACCCCCCCGAAAAAAAAAAAAAACCCAGACAAGAGCCGTTCTAATGCAATTCACAGCAGTGTTTTTATTTGACCTATCTCAGGATCCCACAGTGTACTGCTGCAAGGAAGAACGGTTTTCATGGTGGAGGAGCCTGGAATATCCAGGGGGAAAGGCTTTATAGTAAGCAGCAAGTGGGGGATAAGTGTGAAAGCATCTAATTGGAAGGCTACTGTCACTGATGCTGGGAGTCATATCATAAACTTAACTTCTGTTCCCTTCTGCATTAGTGGTTGCTAGGCATGGCGAGGGCTTGTAAATGGGGTGTGCAGGTTTAATGGGGTGATAACCTAGAGACACTGGTCTTGTTGGAGATTAGCCTAGAAACTGGAGCTAGGCTTCAGTTTTGTTGGCAGCAGCTTGGAAACTAATACTAGGAACCAGCCTGCTTGTTTACCTGAGCTCAAACTTAGGTCAGATTCTCTAAAATGGAGTCTGAGCTTAAAAGATTTGACCTCTTATCCCACCCTTTCTCTTGTGACTAGAAGTCCCAATCATGGCACTTCCTGAAGCTTCATGAAAACACTAACAGGGTTATGTCTTTATGGTGTCCCTGGAGCATAAGTAGTGGCCCATTAGTAGGAAACAGGAGGAAATCATGTGGTTGAATTCTCCTCCTGCTGGCTAGGGTCTTCTTCAACTGCAAACAGATATGCAGTGGATCCAGGCTGCAACTCTGTAGAACAGGGAGGGACCCTTTCAGTGAAGCTCTAGTGACCCCTGGCAGTGTCTCTTGACTAGGACCCAATTTCCAGGCTAAAGTTGGTGGAGCTCCAGAGGTGGGCCTGTTTTATGGAAAGCACGGAAGTTTTAGACAAACATGTTTGTGTACCTTTGGACACACTTGAGATTGTGTAATAACTTCTGTCAGTAGGTGAACCAAACATAACTTAAAAAGAAGTGAGTCCCATCTGGTATGGGGAACTTCGTACTCTATAAAGGATGAAGGGAAGAAGAGTTATCCCGTCACTGTCAGCCTCTAAGGTCTCTTTTAGGATTCTGTTTATCATTTCTACCTATCCTGAACTCTAGGGTCTATAAACACAAAGAAATTTCCTGTCAATCCCCAGAATATTAGCTAATCTCTAACTTACTTGGGACACAAATATATCTGACCTTATAAACTTAGAAGAAGCATACCTCGGAAGAATTTCTTTTAGCAATCTCTTTGTTGTCATCTACACTATCTTGTGCTTAGTTGGGAAAGTCTCCATCCATTCTGAAAAGGTATCTAATAACTATTAGCAAATATTTGTACCTGAATTTTGTTTGGTTTGACCTCTGTGAAGTCCATTTCCTGATAGACTACTGGATTGATGCTCCAGTATTGAGTACTGGGGTTCTTCTCATTGGCACCCACATTAGTCATTTGACAGGCCTTACAGTTTTTAAAACTATTTCAGCAGTTTTCGAATTGGCATCTCTAATTCTGATGTGGGATTGGCAGACTAAGTCCTGTTTTCTCCAGACTCTCATGTGTGAAGAGCAATGGATCTTTTAAGGTACGTGGAGACCCATTTTCTCTGGTACAATTAGTTTGTTGTCAGCTGTCCTCTGTCATCCCTTATGACTCTGACAAATGGGCAGGTTTTTGACCCAGATCACATCTTCTGTCTTATCAGAGTGTAGGGCCTCCTGGGTCTAGGACAATCAAGGACATTAGGGAGTCCAGTTTCCAAGGCCACTCACTGGGCTGTCTTGTTGCCCCCTGGGATAGAGTTTAATCCTTCCTTCTTCCTTCAGAAGGCCCCTCTACCTATAAATAGCCCCACAGATATGTGCAGTAGCAAAGGCATATTGGCCGTCTGTGTCTGTTTTTTCTCAGCTCTAACTCCTTGGTCAGAGCTGTCAGTTTAGCTTCCTGGGCTTACATTCTTATCAGGAATGGCACTGACATGATCTTGGTGCACCATTCCCCCAGCATATCTTTGTGTATCCTGATTGAGGATGTTGCCATTGAACCACATTACCTCTGCATTCATCAAGCAGTTATTTTGGCCCCATGGATGAGGGCCAAAATGTCCTTGCAGTCATGCAGAGGATCATCAGTCTAAGTCAGTTCAGGCAGCAGGGCAGCTGAAAAGTTAACCTTGGGGAATTCAAGACAAGAGCCTGGTAATGAGCCATTCTGGCATCATCTTTAACCAGAAGGTCCTTGTTGCACTGATGTGTAAACAGGGCAGGGGTCAGCTTCTGGCAATTGGTAATAGATGGGCCATTGGCTGATGCCAGGGCTCAGAGTCTGGCTATACATCCCCGGATTCTAGGGAGGTTACCTGTAGTTGGCAGAGTAAGGCCTTCTTAGTGGAGGCTCTAAGAGGTCCTGGGTTTTTGTTTTATTTCTGTTGCCACCAGGAAGTCATTTATAAACTGATGAAGAAACTTCATCTACTGGTGGGCTCCCCTGTGGGGCCAGGAACCAGCTTTCTGGCCTCTTGTGTGGTGGAGGGAACCTGTAGAATGTGGTAGACCACCTGTCTCATGTTAAGATGTCTAACAAAGTCAAAGTCACTGTGTCAAAGTCATCTTGTAAGAAGAAACACAAATACACAATACAAAAACACCAATGTAACCTTTCCTCTCTATCTGGCTGAAACAAGAAACAACCAGAAAGTGGCACTCAAGAAAAAGACCTCTCTATGACACCCAAAACACAAGTCCAAACCTTTTCTCTCTATCAGGCAGAAATGAGAAAAAAAATCAGAAAGTGATATATATACACAAGAAAAGAACCAGATTGGTGGTCATCTCTCAGTTTCCCTGAGCCCACACCTACTCCAGAACATCAGGACGTCTTCTGGTCCCACTGTAGCACGGTTCCCAGATATGTCTATTCCTACCTGCAACACAGTGAAGCCTTATGAACTGAACAGAGGCTGTTAGCAAGATGGGGCTCATTGAGATCAAGGTTTGCACAACAATGGGTAGTTCTAGGTGTTTCCTGGTTGGTCCTTCTGTTCTTTTTGTTTGTTTGTTTGTTTGTTTGTTTGTTTTTCGAGACAGGGTTTTTCAGTGTAGTCCTGGCTGTCCTGGAACTCACTCTGTAGACCAGGCTGGCCTCGAACTCAGAAATCCACCTGCCTCTGCCTCCCAAGTTTCTTTCTTTTTTTTTTTTAATGATTTATTTTATTTATATGAACTTACTATAACCTCTGCCTCCCAAGTTTCCTTTTTTTTAATGATTTATTTTATTTATATGAACATACTGTAACTGTCTTCAGACACACCAGAAGAGGGCATCAGATCTCATAACAGATGATTGTGAGCCACCATGTGGTTGCTGGTAATTGAAACTCAGGACCTCTGGAAGAGCAGTCAATACTCTTAACCTCTGAGCTATCTCTCCAGACCTCTGTGTTCTGTTCACATCATCTATCCAATGAAAAGGTTTTGTGCTTGCCAGTTCAGAGGGAACTGTAGGGCTGATGGCAGAAACAATCACTGTGATGGTGTGTGTCCTCTACATAAAGTGTTAAGACTCAGATTGGTAACTGTTCATCAGGGAGCATTCTGGTCTTGACATGACATGTTCAGAACGATGTTGAGCCGAAAAACATCTGATAACCTGAGAATTAAAACCTTCTCTCTACCATTGTCTTGAACTTTCCTGAGATGAACTCCTTTGCCCCTCCCAACCCCATGCTTAGAGAGTTTCTTAGAATTCCTTGTAATTACTTGGTGTACAGTGTCAGAGTCAGACATGAGTTATCTGTCTCAGTATCCAAATGTCCATCAGCTCAAACATCTGAACCTGAATGGCATCACCTGAATTACATCTGCTGATATGTCATATTGTCCCATATTATGAAACAACAGCACTAGTTCTTCAATTCTCAAATATTTTCTTGAAAGATCACTTGCTACTGGAACTGGTAAAACTGAATGAGCCTAGGAAAGTTTAGAACTTATAATTGTGACTGAAAATTACGAGAATCTTCAACGGACTCTAAACTTATGTCTACAACCAAAGTTTTTCAGAAAGAAGTTTTAGAGCTTTAGCCACAAAAAATCTTATTCAATAGTTTGTGAAAAAGGTATACCAAAGACATATTCAAAAGCAAGATGTTCATCTCTTAGTAATGGAATTATTTAGAATTTAGATTTGCATCCGCAACCTTTTTTTGTACTTTCTTCAAACCCTAAAGTGTATATTTATGAACATAAAATATGCCACACTCTTTTGTAGAATTGTTTTAACAATGACTAATGAGCATTCCTGAATTTCATATTATGTAGAGATTTATTTTGTTATTTGTTATTTCCTGTTGTTTTCTACCTATGATACTGATATTTTCATAATTAGGACCACTCCATGTTTGAATAAATGTATATTCTTTATTTTTTAAATTTTTAATTGGTTATTTTATTTATTTACATTTTAAATTATGTTTGAATAAATGTATATTCTTTATTTTTTAAATTTTTAATTGGTTATTTTATTTATTTACATTTTAAATTATTTACATCATTCCCCTTCCTCGTCTCCCCTCTGAAACCCTTTATTTCAGCCATCCTCCACCTTGCTTCTGTGAGGGTGCTCCCCTACCCACCTACCCATTCTGGCCTCACTGTCCTAGCATTCCCCTACCCTGGGGCATCAAGCCTTGACTTGGCATTTCATGTAGCAATTTAAGAAATGATTGTAAATTAGTGAATGCTTAGGACTGAGGGAAAAAAATAAATACGAAGCCAATGGAGGACATGATAGAAGATACTTCTAGCACCCATTTATTCATTGCCAAGACTTGTACTTGTGTTAATCAAACATAATGGATTTTACAAACATATATGTACGCACAGCAGACAGCTAGTTATCAGAATCTGACACAGACTATTTCTCATATCCTGCAACCATCCTTTTTTCTGTAGAGACAGAGTATTTACTTCTTAAAAAGATGGTATCCTAAAACTGGATTAGAGAGTCAGCTCTTGGGGCTGGAGAGATGGCTCAGTGATTAAGAGCACTGACTGCTCTTCCAGAGGTCGTGAGTTCAATTCCCAGAACCCACATGGTGGCTCATAACCATCTCTAATGGGATCTGATGCCCTCTTCTGATGTGTCTGAAGAGAGTGACAGTGTACTCATATACATAAAATAAATAAATCTTTAAAAAAAAAAGGAAAGAAAAAGAGTCAGCTCTGATGCTGAATCAATATATTTATCCACACAGACTTCTCTGAATTCTATGTAAATTATGAGAGTATACATTAATAATATTAATGCCAATTATGTGACATAGATAGCTTAAAAAAATCTAAATCGCCCAAAATCAATAAATATTATACCACATCATATTAAACTTGACACTGAATGAAAGGATGGATATATACAATTTAGACACAGTTGAAATTGTTAGTTAAATTTCTACAAATAGAGAATAGAATATGATGTTTGTTGAAAACTAAGCATAGATAAAAGCACTATTTTACTAAAATTAGTCTATAGGCTTGTTAATATTGTTACTAATTAGTACATGATGCAATGTTTTATGATGGAGAATGAATTAAAAGCAAACATGTACATGTAATATCTGAAATTGACATAAAGTCACCTTTTAGTCTTCAACTTTTCAAGAGCCTCTTTCACATCCTTATTCCTCAGGCTGTAAATCAGAGGATTCAACATTGGAATCACCAGGGTGTAGAACAGTGATGTCATTTTGTCTTCATCTAGAGAGTAGGAAGAACTTGGACGGAAATACATAAAGAGCAGAGTTCCCTGAAAAATTGCAACTGTAGTCAGGTGAGAGGCACAAGTAGAGAAAGCTTTGAATCTTCCATCAGCAGAGCAGATCTTCAAGACTGATGAGATGATGTAACAGTAAGAGACAAGAAGTCCAGAAATTGTGCTTAGTTCAATAAACCCAAAAATTGTGAATATAGCTAACTCATTGGCCTCTGTATTTGAGCAAGATATTAATAGAAGAGGTGGAACATCACAAAAAAAGTGGTTGATCTCATTGGACCCACAGAAACACAAACTGAAGGCCAGGGTTGTATGTATCAAAGCATCAGCTGTTCCCACCAGGTAAACTCCCACCATGAGGAGGGAGCACAGCCTGCTGGACATGTTCACTGTGTAGAGCAAGGGATTACTGATGGCCTGGTATCTATCATAGGCCATCACTGCCAGCAGTAGACACTCAGAATCTACAAAGATACAGAGGGTGAAGAACTGCAGTGCACAGCCAATTGTGGGAATTGATTTCTCCTCAGCTAAAAGATCTACCAGCATCTTGGGTCCAATTGCTGTGGAATAGCAGAGGTCACAGAAAGAGAGGTGGCTGAGGAAAAAGTACATTGGTGTGTGCAGCTGAGTTTCCACTCTAATTAAGATGATCATCCCAAGATTCGCCAGAAGATTAATGAGATAAACAAGTAGGAACATGGTAAAGAGGGCCACTTTCATGTCAGGGTTATTGGTAATTCCCAAGAAGATGAATTCATCCAGAGAGGAACAATTTATCTTGTCCATGTTTCTTGGATAAACTTTAAAAGTTAGAAGGCATATATTCAAAATACATTTATTATACAGATAATTATTTTATTTATTTTTTATTTATTTTATCCTCAAAATACATATAATTATATTTCAATCGTCAAATAAGATGAATCATTTAATTTTAATAATTTTTCTCACATAATGATTAATAAACACTGGAATCTAGAAACGGTTCTGTCCAAATATCATCTTCTACACATTAGTTTTCCTGAATTTGCTTTCCTTAATGGGGATAATTTATTCATCATTACATCATCTTATAACCTTAAAAATAATATATACTTATTTCCTAAGTTAGTGAGAAGAAGTAACAACATATCAAAACTTCAAATTCACTATACTTAATATTCAGATGTATATAAAATTATTCCTAAACATCAAGATTCTGTGAGAAACTCCAAGTTTTAAATGTGAGATCCCTATTCCTAATCAAAAGAACAGCTAATATTTTCCACTGTTTCTCAGCAAAATTTCTGTTAATTAGTATATGATAAGCAATAAATAATTCCCGAATATGTTTGTTTTCAAATATGACTGGCCATCATACTTGTATAATATTTGGATGAGGTGGCATTTAAAGCCAAAAGAAAAATCTTATAATCATTCAATCAAAAAGGCTAAAAAATGATGTAATTAACATGATGTCACACATATATATGCACAGATGAACATGTTGTGTAATTCATATTAGAAACACTGAAACAACATGAGGCTAACTGAAGAATAACAAGATATATAGTCTTCTGTTTATGTGCAATTGTGTAAATTTTTATGATTTTTGAAATGTGTGATTTAGAAAATATATGAAAATTAGAATGTAGGCATGTATCTTTATAGGAGAATTTGCCTATTTATATGTATCTTACTGAGAGTTGAAATTTACAATGTATTATTTTAATATAATAATAATTATCATAATAAAGTTTTAGAAAAAGGTAATAAAAATGCAAACAAATAAAACACATTTCCCAAATTCACACATTTATGTAGAAACAAATTGAAATGAATAAGGACTAGTTTTCAATAATCTTTTAAAAATTATTAAAATATAGTTTAATAGAAACAAATAAGACAGTCTATCTTCATTACTGAACATAAAATAGTATTTTCAATAGATTTTAGACATACTGACCCAACTAGGATCCAAATGTTCACTAATTTTAAAGTTACATAGGTCTTTTCTAAAAAGGCAATGGTAAATCTTATTTTATTGGATTAGGAATCTCAGGAGTTTACCTGAGGTGAGTTGATTTTCATTAGCAGAAAGGGGAAGGTAGCACTTTATTATATCATGTACCACTTGGGATTTATATACCTATAGCCTTTCCCCTTAGGATTTGTTGTTATAAAACATGTTATTACTTTTACTCATGTCCTTTTGCTCTCCTGTGAATACATGACATTCCTCATTAAAGATGGAACTATAGTTTCTTACCATAGTCATCAACTTGGTATGCCAAAATAAAAATTTCAAGTAAAATTTACTTTGGAAAATATATAAAACATGTTGTTGAAAAAAAGGCAAGCGCTAGTCTGAAATACATTGAGGTAGTCATGTAGTGTTTCTAAGACTAGGAAAACTTTGGCTTGGTGAGAATACAAAACACAGACCTGGTTTGTGTGTGTGTTTTGGAGTAGGTACCATGAGGTGCTGAGAAAAAGGTATATTCTTTTGTTTTAGGATGAAATGTTCTATGGATATCTATTGAATCCATTTGGTTCATAACTTCTGTTAATTACATCATGTCTGTGTTTAGTTTCTGTTTCCATGATCTATCCATTGCTGAGAGTGGGATGTTTAAATCCCCCACTATTATTGTATGAGGTGCAATGTGTGCTTTGAGTTTTAGTAAAGTTTCTTTTATGAATGTGGGTGCCCTTGCATTTGGAGCATAGATGTTCAGAATTGAGAGTTCATCTTCGTAGATTTTTCCTTTGAGGAGGATGAAGTGTCCTTCTTTATCTTTTTTGATAACTTTTGGTTGAAAGTCAATTTTATTCAAAATTCAAATGGCTACTCCAGCTTGTTTCTTGGGACCGTTTGCTTGGAAAATTGTTTTTCAGCCCTTTACTCTGAGGTAGTGTCTGACTTTGCCACTGAGGTGTGCAGCAAAATTCTGGGTCCTGTTTACTTATCCAGTCTGTTAGTCTACGTCTTTTTATTGGAGAATTGAGTCCATTGATGTTAAGAGATATTAAGGAAAAGTCATTGTTTCTTCATTCTATGAAACCACAATCATGTTCATACCTAAACCTCACAAAGACCCAACAAAGAAAGAGAACTTCAGACCAATCTCTCTTATGAATATTGATGCATAAATACTCAATTCTCACAAACTGAATCGAGGAACACATCAAAACAATCATCCATCATGATCAAGTAGGCTTTATCCCAGGAACCCAGGAATGGTTCAGTATTTGGAACCATCAATGTAATCCACTATATAAACAAACTCAAGGATAAAACCAAATGATCATCTCATTAGATGCTGAGAAAGCATTTGACAAAATTCAATAACCCTTCATGGTAAAAGTCTTGGAAAGATTAGGAATTCAAGGCCCATACCTAAACATAATGAAAACAATATATAACAAACCAGTAGCCAATATCAAACTAAATGGAGAGAAACTAGAAGCAATCCTACTAAGAACAGGGACCAGACAAGGCTGCCCACTCTTTCCCTGCCTATTAAATATAGCACTGGAAGTCCTAGTTAGAGCAATTAGACAACAAAAAGAAGTCAAGGGGATACAAATAGGAAAGGAAGAAGTCAAAATATTACTATTTGCTGATGATATGATAGTATACTTAAGTGACCCCAAAACTTCCACCAAAGAACTCCTAAACCTGATAAAAACCTTGGCTGGTTATAAAGTCAACTCAAACAAATCAGTAGCCTTCTTCTACTCAAAAGATAAACAGGCTGAGAAAGAAATTAAAGAAATGACACCGTTTACAATAGTCACAAATAATATAAAATATCTTGGTGTGAATCTAACCAAGCAAGTGAAAGATTTGTATGAAAAGAACTTCAAGTCTCTGAAGAAAGAAATTGAAGAAGATCTGAGAAAATGGAAAGATCTCCCATGCACATGGTTTGTCAGGATTAATATAGTAAAAATGGCCATCTTGCCAAAAGCAATCTACTGATTCAATGCAATCCCCATTAAAATTCCAACTCAATTCTTCACAGAGTTAGAATGAGAAATTCTCAAATTCATTTAAAATAACAAAAAACCCATGATAGTGAAAACTATTCTCAGCAATAAAAGAACTTCTGGAGGAATCACAATCCCTGACCTCAAGCTATAGTACAGATCAATAGTGATAAAAACTGCATGGTGTTGGTACAGAGACAAGCAGGAAGATCAATGGAGTAGAATTGAAGACCCAGAAATGAACCCACACACCTGTGGTCACTTGATCTTTGACAAAGGATCTAAAACTGTCCAGTGGAAAAAGGACAGCATTTTCACCAAATGGTGCTTGTACAACTGGAGGACAACATGTTGAAGAATCCAAATTGATTTTTTGTACAAAACTCAAGTCCAAGTGGATATAGGACATTCACATAAAACCAGATACACTGAAACTAATAGAAGAGAAGGTGGGGAAGAACCTCGAATACCTGGACACAGGGGAAAAGTTCCTGAACAGAATATCAATGGGTTATGCTCTAAGATCAAGAATTGACAAATGGAACTTCATAAAATTGCAAAGTTTCTGTAAGCAAAAAAGATACTGTCAATAGGACAAAACAGCAACCAACAGATTGGAAAACGATCTTTACCAATCCCACATGCAATAGAGGGCTAATATCCAATATATACAAAGAACTCAAGAAATTAGACTCCAGAAAATCAAATAACCCTATTAAAATTGGAGTACAGACCTTAACAAAGAATTCCCAACTGAGGAAACTCAAATGGCTGAGAAGCACCTAAAGAAATGTTCAGCATCCTTAGTCATCAGGGAAATGCAAATCAAAACAATCCTTAGATTCCACCTCACACCAATCATAATGGCTAAGATCAAAAATTCAGGTGATAGTAGATGCTGGCAAAGATGTGGATAAAGAGGAACACTCCTGCATTGTTGGTGGGATTGCAAGATTGTGCAACCACTCTGCAAATCAGCCTGGCGGTTCTTCAGAAAATTGGACATAGCATTACCTGAGGACCCAGCTATACCATTACATATATACCATAAGATGCTCCAACATATAACAAGGACATATGCTCCATTATGTTCATAGCAGCCTTATTTGTAATAGTGAGAAGCTGGAAAGAACCCAGATGTCCTTCAACAGAGGAATGGCTACAAAAATGTGGTACATTTACACAATGAAGTATTACTCAGCTATTAAAACATCGAATTCGAGAAATTCTTAGGTAAATGGATGGAACTAGAAAATATCATCCTGAGTGAGATAACCCAATCACAAAAGAACACACATGGTATTCACTCACTGATAATTGGATATTAGCCCAGAAGCTTGAAATAGCCAAGATTAAACTCACAGACCACAATGAGCTCATGAAGAAGGAAGATCAAGTGTGGGTGCTTTGGTCTTTCTTAGAAGGAGTAACAAAATAATCAAGGGAGCAAATATGGAGACAAAGTGTGGGACATATACTGAAGGAGGGGCCATCTGGAGACCATTCCACCTGGGTATCGATCCTATGTGCAGTCGCCAAAGCTGAGGCTGATATGGATGCCAAGAAGTGCATGCTGACAGAAGCCTGATATAGCTGTATCCTTAGAGGTCTTCCTGAGCCTGACATATACAGAGGTGGATGCTCATTGCTAACCATTGAACTGATCAAGGGATTCCCAATGGAGGAGTTAGAGAGAGGACTGGAGGAGCTGAAATGTTTTGTGGCCCCATGAGGAGAGCAACAATACCAACCAACCAGAGCCCCCAGGGTCTAAACCACCAGCCTGGGAGCATTTAGGGAGGGACCTTTGACTCCAGCTGTGTATGTAGGGGAGGATAGCCTTTTGGGGAACAAGTGGGATCGAAGGTCCTTCCTCCTGTGAAGTCTGGATGCCCAAGTGTGAGGTAATTCATGAGCAGGGAGGTGGGAGTGGATGGGTGGTTGGGGGCACACACTCATAGAATCAGGAGGAGGGGGATGGGATAGGGATTTTCTGTAGAAGAGAATGGGGGAAAGGGATAACATCTGAAATGTAAATAAATAAAATATCCAATCAAAAAAAAAGATAATAAGAATCTCATTTGGTAGTCGGGTCAATTTGTTAACATTTTCTTCACCCAAACCGTATTCATTGATGTAGTACTACCATTTTTTCCCTGAGAAATAAGCAGATACCTCGTTTTTATGCTGTTGGCATGTCTAAGGCTCAGTATTGCTGTAAAGAGGCATGGGCTAAGCAAGAGAAGAAATCTAATGAAGACAGGGAAAATACATAGTGGTGGAGAGAGCTGAATCTTGGTTTTAAAATCTTAGGCAATGAGAAGCAAGGGTCAAAAGGTACCATAAGCCAAAGGTGTTGGATTTATCTATGGCCTAAAAACAAGAATTTTAAACCCATAAAATGACAAACAATTAGGAAATATGGAGATTTTTGATGTTTGTGTGAATGCATTTTACATTATGAGATTGTTACAAGAATATACAAACAACTAATATAAAACTATCTTAATTTTGATAGGTTGATAAAGGTAGGGATGCAATGGTTATTGTTGACATCTTGAAAGGAACTACAACCACTTAGGATAGAACCCCTTGGACATAATATACCATATGAAACAGTTAAACAAAAATAAAATTATAGATTACTGTCTCCCATTAATATGGGTTCAAAAAATTTCTAATTATTAGCAAATTTTATTAATTTTTTAATTAAAGATATCTAGATAGATTTATTCATGGAAGACAAAAGTAGTTAAACAAATTAATGTCAAAAATGAGTTATATTAACAGTTACAAAAGTTGGAAATAAAGTGTGTCCAGGAGTTGCTCCAAAAAACCATATAGACACAACCTCAGTCAAACCGTGATAGTTTATTGAAGACACACCCCAAGACTGATCAAGATCTACAGATCACAGATTGTCGATTCAAAAACTATGACTTTGAACAGTGTTCAGGGACAGTTTGTATAGAGAAAAATAACATAATGAGCTCATAAAAGGATCCAGAGTGGGCTGCATAAGCAGATACAGCGTGGGCTTAGGGACTGCTTCGCTTTTTACCAAGTGTTTTTAGTAGTTTAGACACAATGGTTCAAATTAACCTCTGTATGTCCTGGCTCCAAGTGAAACCCACAGTTGGATGAATTACAGTAATAATAATAATATTAATAATAATAATAAATAATGTCTCAGAACATAACAGGATATATAAGCAGGCTGACCTTGCTCTGAGCCAAACTATTTTTCTGTTTCTACAGTCAAGCTGCCTTTTATGTTGGCAATAAGGATGGCAGGCATAAAGCAAAATGGATAATTTTATGTCAGGTAAGTAATACCAGGGAAGCAGGTCAGAGAACCAAGCTTCAACATAAGGCTCATCTCAATAAATACAAAGAAGGAACTCTACTGATGGATTAGACTGACTCCATCTTAAGATCAAAAGCCATTTTGTTACATTAATATCAGTTTCAGTTTACTGTGAAACCAAATTTATATTTCCTAGAATTTAACTTATGCCACATACTGACCTTCATCCTTCACCCTACAGAATAACACACAGCATTCTGCCAAGTAATCTTCAACTGCTATTTGCTTCTGAATTTCACTTGCCAAGTTTCTAAGTTACCAAATTCATCCTTAAAACTCCCAGTTTGTGTTTGTCCAATTGAAAAAAAAAAGCCTAGAAAGTTAACTAACTACAGATCTATTGAGCCCAGGTTTCGGGGGAAATAGTTCTTAGAGTGTCATTGCTGTGCCCAGAATTAAATTTTGATTAATCAAAATTATCAGGTTGAGCAGTGATGACACACGCCTTTAATCTCAGTACTTGGGAGGCAGAGGCAGGCAGATTTCTGAGTTTGAGGCCATCCTGGTCTACAGAGTGTGTTTCAGGACAGCCAGGGGTATACAGAGAAACACTGTCTCAGGAAAAAAAAACAACAACAACAACAAAATAAAACCAAAATTTGTATTAATGTTCTTTACTCTCAACTGGTGGGTTTAACACTACAAATGGAACTTAACCTATTATCAGCATATAGGGTTAAATTAATATAATCATAATAGATGCAAATAAAACTAATACAATTCTATGGTCATTTAGATGAACATTTTTTGAAAGATTAGTTAGTGAAGGAATGATCATCAGCACACCAAAGATCATATATTCAATGGGAACACTAGTTATAATCAGAATCCAGCAAAATGCTGTGTGGTTTCCATGACAGTTCAGGGTCAGCACAACAATATTCTCTCACCTTGACATTTTATTTCAAAACAAACTCCTGAAAATTCAGTTAATGTATTAATTATAAATGATGAAGTGAAAGTATGGCTGATTATTAAAATGTGATGAAAAGTGTTCTGAAATTAGATAGTGGCAGGAGATATGGATGAACTTATGGACATTCTGAAAAGACACTTGAATTGTAAAATGTCATTTTTAAAGCACAGATATTATAAGGCTGGATAGACGTTGTTTGTATATTTTGTGAGAGCAAAAGGTAACTAACTGTCTTTGGGTCCTACCACTTGCATAACAGCTGACAACCTCTTATAACTTTGGATGTAAGAGATCCAGTGCTCTCTTCTGCCCTCTGTTGGCATTAAACACTCATGTAGGCTATATAAACTCATTGAGGGAAAAACACTCGGACACTGAAAATGAAAACAAAATTTTTTTTTTAAAGTACAGTGTTTGTTCAAAGTGACATAAGAAAACAAATAATGTAATGTTGAGGAAGAAATTTACAAGAAAAGGGAGTTGCAATTAATTAGATATGGCTGTTTAGAGTTTGAGTTACTAGATTTTGACTTTGGAGAGAAAAGTTTAGTCATCTCTTATTTTATAATGTGAGTGTGTGTATGTGTGTGCTATGTTGTAGTATCTATATTGAAATTGAATAATTAACAAAACTAGTAAACACTCCGTGCTACATCTTTGCTAAAGATAATGATGGATTTACAGAAAACAATATAGAAGAAGCTAATCACTCATAACAAATCCTGGGGGAAATGATTTCACAACTTTCAATCCCAAATGGCAATTGGAACAATAAAATATCACCATCACAGTGTTCAGGCACCTAAGAGCTACTCTCCTAAGGTGGGTTCCTATATCTCTGTATCTTTAGAAACAGGGAAAAGCCAAACAATTTTAATTTACTTCTTTATAAACATGTTTCCATGATGATCCTTCTACCTGCTCAACTTAAAAAATTACTAGGTCTAATGAATGAAAATAACTTTTAAACAGATTCATGAGTCCCAAATATCTTCAGAAAATGAGCAATATAACATTTTGACTATTTTTATGTAGTCTTCTTAGGTAGGAAATCTCTACATCTTCTTATTTCCATACATATATATTTAAGTGATTTAAATATGAAATATGAAATATAAATGGTTGGATTAATGTGTCACAAATAATGCATGCCATGTCAGTGAATTATGAAATACATTCCATATTATTTACACAATTTGAAAAGACAAAAGGCCTATCATTTCCTTTCTACTTTCTATCTAAAGGCATGCATACATAAATATATGTGTATGTCTTACATATGCATGTACATGTACATATTTTATAATGAAATCTTGCTATCAATTTGCCAGTGAGGGCATGAAAGTGGGTTGATGTAAGGTAACTTGTTTAGCTGGAGTAAGGAAAGGGAGGGAGAAGTGGTATAAGTTTATGTCAATTAAAGACATTTTAAAACATAATAAAACAAAACAAAAATGACTAACCATGTTATTTATTAGTAGTAAATGTTTGTGTTCTACATTTTTATAATCAAACAAATTTAGTAATTATAGTTATCAATCACTGACTTTCTCTAAACCAATAAAATGATTTTAAAATCATGTGTTCTTTCAAGAATAAAATAACTAAACTGATTTGAATAATTAATATCTTAAAGAATAAAAATAATACTCTAAAACTATAACCTGAGTCTAACATTTGTATTTATTTTCATAATGTACAAAGATAAAGTGAGAATGAGTATATCTAAATCTATCTAATGTAATAACTAACTTAAACCTTATGTACATTAGAGAATATGTATAAAGTCCTGGACCCCTAATGGTTGATATTTTCAGTTTCTTGACTATCTATGCCAGATGGTGGTCATTTTTTTTTTATTGAAAAATAGGTTAAGAAAATGTTGTAGGAAAGAAACAGGACTCAGAAATTTTTATAGTATAGATTAGATGAAAAATGAATTAAATTCTACCTCATAAGTACACTGTTGATATCCAGCAGTCAAAATGAATTTTTAATATTTTATTTTTAGACTAGAAGAAAGCATGGATATAAGAAACTGTTCCTTGAATGAATTCATTTTTTTGGGAATTACCAATAACCCAGAGATGAAATGGACACTCTTTGCCATATTTCTCCTCATCTATCTCATCAATCTTCTGGGAAATCTTGGTATGATCATTTTGATCAGAATGGATCCCCAGCTCCACACACCCATGTACTTTTTCCTGAGCCACCTCTCTTTCTGTGATCTCTGCTATTCAACAGCAATTGGTCCCAAGATGCTGGTAGATATGTTTGGCAAAAACAAGTCAATTCCCTTCTGGGGCTGTGCGCTGCAATTCTTCATTTCCTGTACCTTTGCAGATTCTGAGTGTGTGCTGCTTGCAGTGATGGCCTTTGATAGGTACCAGGCCATTAGCAATCCCTTGCTCTACACAGCAAATATGTCCAGCAGGGTGTGTTCTATGTTCATGGCTGGAGTTTACCTGGTGGGAACATCAGATGCTTTGATACATACAACTTTGGCATTCCGTTTGTGTTTCTGTGGTTCTAATGAGATCAATCACTTCTTCTGTGATTTACCTCCACTTTACCTTCTTTCCTGTTCAGAGACTGAAGTAAATGAGTTAGCATTATTTACTATTTATGGTTTCCTTGAACTGAGCACCATCTCAGGAGTTCTTGTTTCTTACTTTTACATCATCTCATCAGTCTTAAAAATCCGTTCCACTGAGGGGAAGTTCAAGGCTTTCTCCACCTGCACCTCTCACTTGACTGCAGTTGCTATTTTTCAAGGAACTCTACTCTTCACATATTTTCGACCAAGCTCTTCATATTCCCTTGATCAAGACAAAATGACATCTCTATTTTATACCCTTGTGATTCCTATGCTGAACCCGCTGATTTATAGCTTAAGGAACAAGGATGTGAAAGAGGCCTTGGAGAAAATTAAAAGCAAAAGACGGTTTTAATTATTTATTCATAATGGATACCACATTTTGTTATTCACATAAAACTTTTTATTCACTATGTTTTCCAGGCTGGCTCTGAAATTGTGAATCCTTGTCTCAGTCTTCCACATCTATTTATCTTTAATTGATTAAATTAAACGAAATAAATTTATACAAGTACTTACTGTTTACTAGCCTCATTTTAACAGCTTTTTCAAGTGTCTCATTGAAACATTATTTTTATCATCCAAACCAATGGAACCATACTATTAAGCATAGCATAACAGAGCAAGACGAAGTCTATCAAAGTGAAGGTAGGCTACAAAATTAAGTTCTGACTAAAAATTATGAATATTATATAGGTACTTATATAGGTATATTATATAGGTACTTCACTTCACTGTGTTTTTCTTTCATAGTGGATCATCTTTCATGTATCATCATAAGGGTAATCATCTAAAGTAAGTCATAGATAAAAACAACATGAACAAACTAATAGCTCTTTTTTTTTTTTTTTTTTTTTT